>NC_133129.1:1910329-2092829 GCF_048418815.1 Hemitrygon akajei
GTGGGAAGGGGGCAGGGAGAAGGGAATCATGGTTGGTAAAAGGAGAAGGGAGAGGGGAGGGAGTGGGAAGCACCAGAGAGACATTCTGTAATGATCAATAAACCAATTATTTGTAATCAAATAGCCATACCTGGTGTCTCGGGGTGGGTATGACTGCAAAATAGATTATTAAGGGATTGGACACGTTAGAGGCAGGAAACATGTTCCCGATGCTGGGGGAGTCCAGAATCAGAGGCCACAGTTTAAGAATAAGGGGTAGGCCATTTAGAACGGTGTTGAGGAAAAACTTTTTCACCCAGAGAGTTGTGGATCTATGGAATGCTCTGCCCCAGAAGGCAGTGGAGGCCAATTCTCTGGATGCTTTCAAGAAAGAGTTAGATAGAGCTCTTAATGATAGCGGAGTCAAGGGATATGGGGAGAAGGTAGGGACGGGGTACTGATTGGGGATGATCAGCCATGATCATATTGAATGACAATGCTGGCTCAAAGGGCTGAATGGCCTACTCCTGCACCTATTGTCTATTGTCTAAAACCGCCCCCTCAACTGCTGACACTCCTTCTCTGCTACCTGCCTCACATCCATCCTGCGACACTCCACCCTCGTTATACCCAACATCTGTGGCTCCTGACAGATTTGCACACTTACATATATGTGGCAAACACAAGGAAATCTGCAGATGCTGGAAATTCAAGCAACTCACACAAAATGCTGGTGGAACACAGCAGGCCAGGCAGCATCTACAGGGAGAAGCACTGTCGACGTTTCGGGCCGAGACCCTTCGTCCTGACCAAAACGTTGACAGTGCTTCTCCCTATAGACGCTGCCTGGCCTGCTGCGTTCCACCAGCATTTTGTGTGTGTTGCTTACATATATGTGCCTAGGACTTTTCCACAGTATTGTATAAACCTATCGTGTCTCCCCTCAGCATCTGACACCCTAGGGCAAGTCCAATTTTCCCTCATGGTTCATGTTCTCTAATCCAGGCAGCATCCCGGTGAACACAACACCCCTAGTGCAGTCTGACTGAGCTAAGCCAATCCTATCCAATAATCTCCCCCACTAGTCTCCCTTCCTTTAGCTCCCAGGGTTATGCAGAATGCACCTTTAATCAATGACAAAAAGACATTGGAGCAGAATGAGGCCATTCGGCCCACCTAATCTGCTTCACCATTCAATTATGTCTGATTTATCATCCCTCTCAACCCCTTTCTTCTGCCTTTTGATGCCCTGACTAATCAAGAACCCGTCAACCTCTGCTTGAAATATACCCAATAACCTGGACTTCACAGCTGTCTGGGGCAATAAATTCCTCAGATAAACCACCCTCTGGCTAAAGAAACTTCTCCTCCTTTCTGTTCTTAAGGAATGTCAATACTATGATGAAGGGTCCCAGCCCGAAACATCGACTGTTTATTCCTCTCCATAGACGCTGCCCCGCCTACTGAGTCCCTCCGGCACTCTGTGTGTTGCTCAAGAGTCCTGGCCTCTGCAGAACCGTTTGTGTACGTGTAATGACAGCTTTGTACAGAGAACTTTCACTTCCTGTTCTACACCCAGTCAGGAAGCAGCCTGAGCTTCTTGCAGGCATGAATCACCCGTAGCTCTCTTGTCTCCAAGGCCAGAAATACTGTTCCACTTCCCACTCACATCCCAACAACTGCGCTGAGACAGCAAGGTGCACAAATTGGATTGCAGTTTTTCTTTATCACTGCACCAGAAATTTAATGGCATGGAAATCAGGCAGTCTCCAAAAAGACTGCAATGCTGGCTGCCAGCAAATGTCCAAAGCTGTGTGGCCTGCAACCAAGCATGAGTCTGTGACACTGCCTGGGATTAACTCCTCAACAGACAGTCCCAACCCTGGCTGTGAAAGGAGGATTGGGCATGGGCTAGTAACCCCATCCTTGTGAAAACTCACGAGCTCCATGTATTGGGGAGGGGGGGAAGATTGGAGATACATTTCTACCAAAGGAAGTGTAAGGCACTCCTTCCCTCCACTAGCCTGCAGGTCACCCTTGGGCAAGGAGTAGCACCTGCTTAGCACGCTCTACCTGATCCAGATCATGTGAAACCATGGGTGCAGGTGCTGAATGTTCGTATGAGCAGCCGGTGCATATCACAAATGGTTATGCGACCACTCTGGCAGCAAAATGCTGGAGAGTATTGATAATGGTTGGATAATGGTCTTGTAAAGACACTTCTGAGAAGAAGGCAATAGCAAATCACTTCCATAGAAAAATTTGCCAAGAATAACCATGGACAGGTAGACATTATCCCTGGGAGACAAAGAATCTTCAAAATGGGCGAAACCTGGGGACAACTTGAAAGACTGGCCCAGGACAGAGGGCTCTGGTGAACTGCTGTCAGTGGCCTGTGCCCCATTAGGCTCAGTAAGCCCTCTCTTTGGCTTTTACATTAGCTTTGACTTTCCTTGTCAGTCACGGTTGTATTATTTTGCCATTTGAGTATTTCTTTGTTTTTGGAATACATCTACCCTGCACCTTCCTCATTTTCCCCAGAAACTCAAACCATCCCTGCTCTGCTCTCATCCCTCTAGCATCTCCTTCTGATTCACTCTGGCCAACTCCTCTCTCATACCACTGTAATTTCCTTTACTCGACTGAAATACTGCTAAGTCAGACTTTTCTTTTTCCCTATCAAATTTCAAGTTGGACTCATATTGTGATCACTGTCTCCTAAGGGTTCCTTTACCTTAAGCTCCCTAATGACCTCTATTTCATCACATAACACCCAATCCAGCAGAGCTAATCCCTGGTAGGCTCAATGACAAACTGCTTTAAAAAGCCATCACTCAGGTATTCAAAAAATTTACTCTCTTGAGATCCATTACCAACCTGACTTTCCCAATCGACCAGCATGTTGAAATCTCCCATGACTATCATAACATTGCCCCTTTGATACGCCTTTTCTATTTTCCATTTTAAACTGTTGTCCACATCCCAGCTGCTGTTTGGAGGCCTGTATTTAACTGCCATCAGGGTCGTTTTACCCTTGCAGTTTCTTAACTCAAACCCCAAGCATTCAATCTCTTTTGATCCTCTGTCACATCTTCCTAATTATTTGATGCCATTCTTTACCAGTAGAGCCACACCACCCCCTCTGCCTACCTTCCTATCCCTCTGATACAACATGTAACCTTGGACATCCAGCTCCCAACTACAACCGTCAGTGATGGCCACAACATCTACCCGGCAATCTGTGATAGTGCAACAAGATCAACCACCCTATTTCTTATACTCTGTGCATTGATATATAACACTTTGAGTGCTGTATTTGCTATTCTTTTTGATTCTGCATCCCTAACGTACTGAAACTCACCCTGCTGGCTGCAATTTTATCCTATCATCTACCTCCTCTTCCTGACAGTCTGACTGCCAACTATCTTTGCCTTTTTACCCCTCCTGAGTCCTTTCACTTTGGTTCCCAACCCACCCCCTCCACCACCAAGTTAGTTTAAACCCTCCCCAACAGCTCTAACAAACCTGCCCGCAAGATTATTGGTTTCCCTCAGGTTCAGGTGCAACCTGTCACTTTTGAACAGGTCACACCTCTCCCAGAAGAGATCCCAATGATCCAAGAACCTGAAGTCCTGCCCCCTGCACCAGCTTCTCATCCACGCATTAATCTGCCAAATCATCCTGTTACCATCCCCACTGGTGTCTGGTACAGGTAGCAATCCATAAATTACTGCCCTGGAGGTCCTGCTTCTCAGCTTTCTGAAGCTCTCTAAATTCTCTTTACAGGACCTCTTTGCTTTTCCTGTGTCATTGTATCAAGACATCTGACTGCTCTCCCTCCCTTTTCAAAATGTTGTGGACATGATCTGAGACATCCCTGACCCTGGCACCCGGGAGGCAACATACCATTCGGGTGTCCCGTTCACCTCCACAGAATCTCCTGCCTGTTCCCCTCACTATCGAGTCCCCTATCACTACTGCTCCCTTCGCTCTCTTTCCCTTCAGCACCACAGGCCCAAGCTCAGTGCCTGTGATCTGGTGTCTGTGGCATTCCACGGGAGGACATCCCCCACAACAGTATCCAAAACAGTATACTTACTACTGACAAGAATGGCCACAGGCTGCTCTGTGCTAACTGTATTCACCTTCCCATTCCTTCGCCTGACAGTCACCCGGCTACCCGCTTCCTGTAACTTAGTCATCCCACTCCCTGTGGCTGTCAGCTGAGTGGTGATGCCCACGGTACAGGGTGTGGAAAGATAAACAGGGCTCTCATGCTGTAGTGAAGGGACACACCGGGGAGGGGAAATGCTGCAACCAGCCACTTACACTAATCCTCCACCCATCCCGTTTAAACCTGCCAACATTCTCACTGGAACAACAAATTTCACAATACTCCGAGTGGCCACTTCGTTGGATACCTCCTGTAGCTGAAAAAGTGGCCACTGAGTGTGTGTTGGTGGTCTTCTGCTGCTGTAGCCCATCCACTTCAAGGTTCAGCGTGTCCCCTTCCCGTCAGCTTGACCCAGTCTGGCCATTCTCCTCTGATCTCTCTCATTAACGAGGTGTTTCGCCCACAGAACTGCCGCTCACTGCATGTTTTCCGTACACTCCGGGGGCTGTTGTGTGTGGGAATCCCAGGATATCAGCAGCTTCCTGTCTGGCACCAACAATCATTCCACTGTCATAGTCTCCTGGATCACATTTCTTCCCCATTCTGGTATTTGGTCTGAACAACAACCGAACCTCTTGATCGTTGAGTTTCTGCCACATGATTGGCTGATTAGATATTTGCATTAATGAGTAGTTTTGTAAGTGAAGTGTAACTAATAAAGTGGCCACTCAGAGTACGTCAGTGATAATAAACCTGATTCTGATTCTGACCAGAAATATGCCAGGATCATGGTGTGTCAAGAGTTACAATAATAAATATTTTAAAATTAATAAGTAGTGCAAATAAAAGAGCAAAATAATGAGGTAGGGTTCGTTGTCCATTTAGAAATCTGATGGCGGAGGGAAAGAAGCTTTTCCTAAAATGTTGAGAGTGAGTCTTCAGGCTCCTCCCTGATGGTAGCAATGAGAAGAGGGCATGTCCTGGGTGATGGGCATCCTTAATGATGGATGCCACCTTTCTGAGGCAAGGCCTTTTGAAGATGTCCTCAGCGCTGGGGAGGCGGTGCCCATGCTGGAGCTGGCTGGTTTTACAACCTTCTGCAGCTTTTTCCGATCCTGTGCAGTGGGGTCTCCATACCAGGCACTGTGCTACGAGTTGGAATGGGCCTCATGTCTCTCCTTGCCATCCATCTCACCTACCAGCCCCTGCACTGAGAGCTGAGGCCCACTTCCTTTGGTGGAAGGCACAAGTTGAGACAGAATGAGGCCATTCGGGCCCTCAAATCAAATCTGTGTCCTTTAGTTAGATTCAGCTGGGCCATCATGGAAACCGAGCGCAAGCTCACCTCTTCAGAATCAGAATCAGGATTCATATCACCCACATTTGTTGCTTTACGACAACAGTACAGTGCAAGACATAAAAATTATCGTAAGTTACAATAGACCATAAAACTATAATTCATAGGAGCAGAATTAGACCACTTGGCCCATCAAGTCTGCTCCACCATTCCATCGTGCCTCTCACTCCATCAAACCAATTCTCCTGCCTACTCCCCGTAACCCTTGATCCCATTAATCAAGAACCTATCAGCCTCTGCTTTAAAAATACCCAATGATTTGGTCTCCACAGCCGTCTGCGGCAAAGATTTCCACGGATTCACCACCCTGTGACTAAAGAAATTCCTCTCATATCTGTGCCAAATGGACATCCTTCTATTCTGAGGCTGTGTCCTCTGGTCCAAGACTCTCCCGCAATAGGAAACATCCTCTCCACATCCGCTCTAACTATGGCTTTCAATATTTGATAGGTTTCAATGAGATTCCCCCTCCCCCACTTCATTCTTCTAAACTCCAGCAAGTACACCCTCAAGAGTCATCAAACATTATTCCTTTATAAAAATAAGAATAAATTTTAAAAATACAAAAAGAAAGCAAATTCCTCACTTCGCTACCACAGCCTCTCTTCCTAAAAGGCTGACTGGTGTCGAGAGCTGCTCTTAATCCCAGTGTCTCAGAGGTTATTTTCTCTTTTCCAAAGGAGATTTATTCTTTCATTACAACATCATATTCAAACAATATTGCGGTACTTCATGATCACAAGAGATTCTTCTGATTAAGAGATGCTGGAAATCCAGAGCAACACACACAAAAAGCTGGAGGAACTCAGCAAGTCAGGCAACATCTATGGGAATGAATAAACAGTCAATGAGACCCTTCTTCAGGACTGAAAATGAGGGGGAAGACGTCATAATAAAAAGCTGGGGGCACGGGAAGGAGGATGGCTAGAAGGTGATAGGTGAAGCCAGGTCGGTAGGAAAGGTAACGGGCTGGGGAGGAAGGAGATGGACCATGGGAGAAACGGAAGGAAGAGGGACACCAGGAGAAGGTGATAGGCAGGTGAGAAGAGGTAAGAGGCCAAAGTGAGGAATAGAAGAAGAGGGAAAGGAGAGGCAATTTTTTTTTAATCAGGAGGAGAAATTGATATTCATACCATCAGGCTGGAGGCCTCTCAGATGGAATATTGTCCATTTGTCCCTACCCACTAATCTCCTGCCTGGCACTTATCCCTGCAGGCAGCCAAAATGCTGTAGCTGCCAATTCACCTCCTCCCTCACCTCCATTCAGGGCTCTAAACACTCCTTCCAGGTGAGGCAACACTTCACCTATTGCATCCGGTGTTCCTGATACAGGCTCCTCTGCAATGGTGAGACCTATCGTAAATTGGGGACCACTTTGTCGAGTACCTCACATCCCATCCGCCAGAAGTGGAACTTCCCAGTGGCCAAACACTTTAATTCTGACATGCTGGTCCATGACCTCCTCTTGTGCCAAGATGAGGCCACCCTCAGGGTGAAGCAGCAGCGTCTTACATTTCATCTGGGTCGCCTCCAACCTGATGGTATGAATATCCATTTCTCCTTCCAGTAAAAATATTTGTCCCTCCCCCTCCCCTCTTCTGTTTCCCACTTTGGCCTCTTACATCATCTCACCTGCCTTATCACCTCCCCCCTTACCCCTCCTATTCCCTTTCTCCTCTGGTCCACTGTCCTCTCTGATCAGATTCCTCCCTCCCCAGCCCTCTACCTTTCCTACTCACCTGGCTTCACCTATAACCTTCTAGCCATCCTCCTTCCTCTCCCCCCACCTTCTTACTCTGGCATCTTCCCCCTTCCTTTCCAGTCCTCATGGCCTGAAACGTCAGGTGTCTATTCATTTCCGTAGATGCTGCCTGGCCTGCTGCGTTCTTCCAGCATTTTGTGTGTGTTACTTTATCAGATTGTAACATGGACATAATCCCCCATGTACACATGGACATCGCTATCCATAATGCACTCAGGCTCCCATGGTGCCCACCGGCCTCAGAACTCCCCAATGTACACATGTTCCTTCTCTGGGAACACCCCGGAACGGACATAACCCTGCGAGAGGGACAGGCAAGAGTCCAGGCAGTTCCGTGTGAGGGGACCATATTTTAACTGACTACGTGCAACTGTTTCTAAATCCCCTTCCTGAGGACCTTGGCTCAAGCCTAGCCAGGCCTCTTGTTTTTGAGGAAATTGTTGTTCCACCAAACCCTTTACTTTCGATTCCTGTTATAGTCGTAAACACTTCCAAGATCACACCTTCCAACACAAGCCATGTTTGTGAAACCTACCTACGCAAGTTTAACCCTTTGGCTCCCAGCATGTCTGCACGTTGGATATACAAAGCATTTGGGCAGCAAATTAACCATTTCCTTTTCCTGTAGCACCTCCACCCTTCCACCCCTCCACTCTTCTCCCCTTATTAAACCTAGGCCAATCCACTGTCGTTAGAAATGGCAAGCTAGCCTTGCAGATTTGGGCTGCATTCTGACTGGTCGCAACACCGGCTGGTATGGAGAGGGAACTGCAGGGGATTGGGAAAAGGATTGCAGACTCATCATGGGCACTGGCCTTCCCAGCATTGTGGTTATTTTTAAAAGACGATCCCTCAAGAAAGTGACAGCCATCATTAAGAAACCTCATCACACATGCCCTCTTCTCATTGTTACCATCACGGAGCCTGAAGACACACACTCAACGTTTTAGGAACAGCTTCTCAGAATCAGAATCAGGTTTATCATCACCGGAATGTATCGTGAAATTTGTTAACTTAACAGCAGCAGTTCAATGCAATATGTGATATTGAAGGGGGAAAAAACAATAAATAAACAAGTAAATAAATCAATTACAGTATACGTATATTGAATAGATTAAAAATCGTGCAAAAAAAAGAAATAATACATATTAAAAAAGTGAGGTAGTGTTCATGGTTTCAATGCCCATTTAGGAATCAGATGGCAGAGGGGAAGAAGCTGTTCCTGAATCACTGAGTGTGTGCCTTCAGGCTTCGGTACCTCCTCCCTGATGGTAACAGTGAGAAAAGGGCATGCCCTGGGTGCTGGATGCCCTTAATGGATGCTGCCTTTCTGAGACACTGCTCCCTGAACATGTCCTGGGTACTTTGCAGGCTAGCACCCAAGATGGAGCCGACTAAAGTTATGACCCTCTGCAGTTTCTTTCGGTCCTGTGCAGTAGCCACCTCCCCCCCACCCATACCAGAAAGCAATGCAGCCTAACAGAATGCTCTCCCCAGTACATCTATAGAAGTTTTTGAGCGTATTTGTTGACATGTCAATCTCTTCAAACTCCTATGAAATATAGTCACCGTCTTGCCTACTTTGTAACTGCATCAATATGGTGGGACCAGGTTAGGTCCTCATCGAGATCTTGACACCCAGGAACTTGAAGCTGCTCACTCTCTCCACTTCTGATCCCTCTATGAGGATTGGTATGTGTTCCTTCTCCTTGCTCTCCCTAATGTCCGCAATCAGCTCTTTCGTCTTACTGACATTGAGTGCAAGGTTATTGTTGCGACACCACTCCACTAGTTGGCATATCTCACTCCTGTACGCCCTCTCATCACCACCTGAGATTCTACCAATAAAGGTTGTATCATCAGCAAATTTATAGATGGTATTTGAGCCATGCCTAGCCACACAGTCATGGGTATAGAGAGAGTAGAGCAGTGGGCTAAGCACACACCCTGAGGTGCACCAGTGTTGATTGTCAGCGAAGGGGAGATACTATCATCAACCTGCACAGATTGTAGTCTTCCAGTTAGGAAGTCGAGGATCCAATTGCAGAGGGAGGTACAGAGGCCCAGGTTCTGTAACTTCTGAGTCAGGATTGTGGAATGATGGTATTGAATGCTGAGCTGTAGTCGATGAACAGCATCCTGACGTAGGTGTCTGTGTTGTTCAGGTGGTCTAAGGCCGTGCAGAGAGCCACTGAGATTATGTCTGCCGTTGACCTATTGTGGCGATAGGCAAGTTGCAATGGGTCCAGGTTCTTGCTGAGGGGGCAAGAGTTCAGTCTAGTCATGACCAACCTCTCAAAGCATTTCATCACTGTAGATGTGAGTGCTACCAGACGATAGTCATTAAGGCAGCTCACAGGCACTGGTATAATTGTTGCCTTTTTGTAGCAAGTGGGAACTTCCGCCTGTAACAGTGAGAGGTTGAAAATGTCCTTCCACCATCAAATTTCTGCCCCTCAACCATTAGATTTCTGAACAATGAACCAACCCATAAACACTACAACTTCACTCTTTTTCCTCTCTATTTGTGCTCTTATTTAATTATTTATTTCTTATTGCAACTTATAATTTGTTTTTTGTGTATTTCACTGTACAAAACATTTCATGACATATGTCAGCGAAACTAAACCTGACTCTGATCCCCCAGACTCAGGCTTATGATCACTGACACTTGTCATGAAATATGACGTTGCTGTGGCAGTCCAGTACACGGCAATGTTCATGGTTCATGGGCCATTCAGAAACCTGATGGCAGAGGGGAAGAAGCTGTTTCTAAAACACTGACAGTGGGTCTTCAGGCTCCTGTACCTTCTCCCCAATGGTAGTAACAAGACGAGGCCATGTCCCAGACGGTGAGGCTCCTTAGTCATGGACGTTGCTGTTTTTTTCAGGCCCTGTCTTTTAAAGATACTCAAATAACCATATAACAATTACAGCATGGAAACAGGCCATCTCGGCCCTTCTGGTCTGTGCCAAACGCTTACTCTCACCTAGTCCCACTGGCCCGCGCTCAGCCCAAACCCTCCATTCTTTTCCTGTCCATATACCTATCCAATTTTACTTTAAATGACAACATCGAACCTGCCCCTACCACTTCTACTGGAAGCTCGTTCCACATGATAGAGGAGGCGGGAGTGAGGTTTACTAAAATGCTTCATCAGTGTAAGTGCCTTAGGGAAGGCTAGTGCCCGTGATGGAGCTGGCTCAGTCGACAACTCTGCAGCTCTTTCCGATCCTGTTCGGTGGTGCCTCCGTGCCAGAGAGCAAGCACTGCTCCAGTCAGAATGCTTTCCACGGTCCATCTGCAGAAATGTTACAGAGTCTTCCTGTGAAAATCTACATGCATTTTGTGTGTGGTTTAAATGTCGACATCACCATGTTTTACACCCTCACTTTCCCACATGGCAACAAGGACTTAGTTTCAAAAGCTCCTCGTTGGCTGGGAGGCACTTCAGGGAGGACAGGGCCAGCAGAAGGCGCTATACAAATGCAAGTCTATCCCTCCTTAATCCACTCATCATCAACACCTCTACAGTCAGCACCATTTCAACATCCAGGCTCCTGGACGTCATTATTTTGCAGGACCTCATGTGGGAGAACCAGATCTCCTTCGTTAACAAAAAGGCTCGGTAGACGATGTAGTTGAGGCATTAGGTAAAATTCCATCTTCCCCAGAACATAACAGAGATGGCATTCCCACCCTTTTTTATGCCATGGACCAATACCACTGAACAAGGGGTCCGTGGAGCCGCTGGGAGCCCCTGTACTAGTGCAATCCTACACTGCCAACAGAGAGAGCATCCTCACACCGACCATTACCGTCTGGTTCGGTGCAGCTTTCTCACCCAGTATCGGAACTGAACTGATTCCACAACCTACCGTCAGAAAAGCTATAACTTATGTACGCAGTATTACTGACTTTGCACAATTTGTCTTCTTTTGCGCGTTGGTTGTCAGTCTATGTTTTACGTTCCCTCTAGCGTATGTCTACAGTGTATGCCTGCAAGAAATTGAATCCCAGGGTTGTATATGGTGATATATATGCACTTCGATAATAAATTTACTTTGAGCTTCCTTCCTGCTGGCGTTTTACTCTGACAGTCCCCTCCCCTTCCATCTCTACACCCTTGAAAGATCCCTCTCCCTTCCTCTCTATACTTCTGACGGTCCCCTTCCCTTCCCTCGTTGTACCAATTGCCAAAAAAACAACAAATTTCATGTAATTTAAGTGGTGATAACCCTCATATTCTCTCTCTCTCTCTCTCTCTCTCTCTCTCTCTCTCTCTCTCTCTCTCTCTCTCACTCTCTCCCCCCTCTCCCCTCCTCCTCCTCCTCCTCCCCCTCCCTCCCTCCTCCACCCGAAAGTGGGTAAGAGCTTTCTATGATCACAACTTCCCCTGCAGACTTGCCAGGGACCTTGCTAAAGCAGAAACTGTGGTTCATAATGCCTGCACATCCTTCCCATTATTATTCAACGAGTAAAGAGGCGGTTTGCAAAAGCAACCCCAGCTAGTTCCCCCATGATCCTGCCAATTCCTTCCTATTCAGATACCTCTTCCAGCTTCCAAAGAATGAGTCTGGTCTGTTTGATCAGAGGGATTGAGGGGGAGGCGAGTCACGGGGCGGAGCAGCCTTGGTCATTTCGAATGGCAGGCAGGCTAGAATGGCCTACTCCTGCTTCTTTGTGTTCTAACAAAGCCCCCAGACTTTCCAGTCCATCTCATAAATGAAGTTCCTTAATCCCCCAACCAGTCACCTTCTTAACCATTCAATCAACTTGCACCCCCCTTTCCAAAGCCTACACACCTTTCCACAGGTGAGGCTCCCATAACTGAGCACAATGCTGCACCTGGGCTCACAGCAGTAAAGGTTTGCGATGACCTCCTTCCTCTGTGTTCTCTGTCTTCTTTATGGTTTTTAAATTTTCCCAGCCGCTTTCAATGAAATGTGCACACATAAAATCTCTGCCTTTACAATTCATTTTTATTCATTTAGAGATACAGCATTTAACAGACCCTTCCGGCCCAACGAGCCACACCACCCAGAAACCCACCTAATAAACCCCAGCCTAATCACAGGACAACTGACAATGACCAATTACCGTAATCTCCTACCTGGCATGCCTTTGGACCGTGGGAGGAAACCCACACATTCATGGGGAGAATGTACAAACTCCTTATAGACTACGTCAGAATTGAACTCTGAACTTTGACACCCCAAGTTGTAACAGCATTGCACTAACTGCTACACTCCTCCAAGAGGACCACAACCTCATTGGGTTTGGAGGCATGTGAGCCTCAATGACCCAGAGAGCTATGTTGCCTGGAGTCAGGGCTTTATGCTTTGGCTCTTGGCAGGGTCACCCATGCCAAACAGGTGAAAGGGTAGAGGCCAGACTAAGAGTGGTCCATCGGACCTCCAGGTTCGGGGGTTCAGCTCAGGGCCAACAACCCTGACTGGTCAAACAAAACTGTTATAGAAACAGCAATGAAGAATCTTTCTACATCTGAGTGCGACAGTATTCCTGAGTCTCCACCCGGGACTTGCATGACTGACAGCAGTGAAAACCGAGAGGAAGCTACTGACACGATGAAGGAAGCCCTGAATGCTGCCAGAGATGGAGGCCCTTCATTGCTGACTGAAACGCTAGCGGCATAACAGGTAGTAAGCAAAAGTATCTGCTACACTACTGCTTTAGAAATGTGTTCAGTTTGTTTTCATCATATTCGTAGAACATAGGACATTACAGCACAGTACAGGCCCTTCAGCCCACAATGTTGTGCCAACCCTTCCACCTACTCCAAGATCAATCTAACCCTTCTCTCCTATACAGCCCAACATTTTTCTAACATCCATATTCCTATCTAAGAGTCTCTTAAATGTCTCTAATGTATCTGTGTCTACCACCATTCCCAAGTAGGCCGTACCACACGCCCACCAATCCCTGTGTAAAAAAAACTACCTCAGACATTTCTCCTCTTCCAATCACCTTAAAATAATAAATACAAGAGATTCTGAAGATGCTGGAATAATTTAAATAATAATTTAAGTTACCTTAAAATTATGCCCACTCGTATTAGCCATTTCCACCCTGGGAAAAAGTCTCTGGCTGTCCACTCGATATACGCCTCTTTTCATTTTGCATACCTCTATCCAATCACCTCTCATTTTCCTTCACATGCAAGCCAACTGTGCATTCCCCTTTCACACAAAATTACCAGAGTATTAGGCAAAATATTGAATAATTAACCATCCAGTAATGTTAATTACGATGCCACTCCCCTTTAAACACAGTGCAGCGCTCTGTCTAATGATTAAAACTGTGTTTTCAGGAGCAACTTTCTAATTTTAGAACACTTCTATTATGTGCAACATTAATAGAAAGTGCAAATTCTCACATAAGGTGGGAGAATTTCTTCACGTTGAAGTTCAAAAGCCCAAAGCATCTACAGAATCTTAATTTTAAGGTGATGGGAGGGAAGTATAAGGGGGCTGTCAGAAGTAGGTTTTTTTAATACAGAGAGTAACAAGTCCATGGCACGTACTACCAGGGCTGATGTAGTGGCAGATATACTAGGGATATTTAAGAGACTTAGATAGGCACATGGGTGACAGAAAAATGGAGGGCTATGTGGAAGCGGAGGGTTAGACCGATCTCAGTATAGGTGAAAAGGTTAGCACAACATTCTGGGCCGAAGAGCCTGCACTGTGCAGTAATGTTCTACGCTCTAATGAAGTGCTGAAGCCACAGAGAGAGTGCAGTGTAGGTAAGCAATATAAAGTGTAAGATCATAACGAGGTAGATTGTGAAGACAAGAGTCCATCTTATCGTGCAGGTGAATAGTCTGACAACAGTGGGACAGATGCTGTCACTGAGCCTGGTGGTATGTGCTTTCAGGCTGCCTCCCGGGAGAGGGGAGAAGACAAGATATCCAGGGTGGGTGGGGTTTCTGATTACGAGGCAGCGAGACGTGTAGACCGTGGAAGTGGGTGACCGAATTGGCAAACACAACATGATGATGTTTGCAAATAGGCACAGGGTAGATGAGATGTTTTAAGGACATTTAAAGGAAGGGAGCGATCAGAGAGGAACATTCAGAACCCAGGACACAAGGCAGACGAAGGCTGAAGAGATTTGAACCAGAAGCAGGTGCTGGAATCCGGAGTAACGCACAAGATGGTGGAAGAACTAAGCGGGTCAGGCAGCACCTGTGGAATGAAATGGATAGTCGATGTTTCGGGAGGGCCGAGAATCACAGAGATGAAATGGCCCTGAGTCTATTTGAGCCTCTCCCCTGGGCACCCACTGTTTAGGTTTGCTCTGTCTAAGCACAGAGGGAAAATAAAGAGCCTGTTCCCTGTAGTAAACACCAGACAGAGCAGGAGAACATTGAACCGTACAACACAGGGACACCAGAGAGAGCAGGAGAACACTGAACCGTTCAGACCAGGGACACCAGAGAGAGCAGGAGAACATTGAACCATACAACACAGGGACACCAGAGAGAGCAGGAGAACATTGAACCGTTCAGACCAGGGACACCAGAGAGAGCAGGAGAACATTGAACCTTTCAGACCAGGGATACCAGAGAGAGCAGGAGAACATTGACCCGTTCAGACCAGGGACACCAGAGAGAGCAGGAGAACATTGAACCGTACAACACAGGGACATCAGAGAGAACAGGAGAACACTGAACCGTACAGAACAGGGACACCAGAGAGAGCAGGAGAACATTGAACCTTTCAGACCAGGGACACCAGAGAGAGCAGGAGAACATTGAACCGTACAACACAGGGACACCAGAGAGAGCAGGAGAACACTGAACCGTACAGAACAGGGACACGAGAGAGAGCAGGAGAACATTGAACCGTTCAGACCAGGGACACCAGAGAGAGCAGGAGAACATTGAACTGTTCAGACCAGGGACACCAGAGAGAGCAGGAGAACATTGAACCGTTCAGACCAGGGACACCAGAGAGAGCAGGAGAACATTGAACTGTTCAGACCAGGGACACCAGAGAGAGCAGGAGAAAATTGAACCGTTCAGACCAGGGACACCAGAGAGAGCAGGAGAACATTGAACTGTTCAGACCAGGGACACCAGAGAGAGCAGGAGAACATTGAACCGTACAACACAGGGACACCAGACAGAGCAGGAGAACATTGAACCGTTCAGACCAGGGACACCAGAGAGAGCAGGAGAACGTTGAACCGTTCAGACCAGGGACACCAGAGAGAGCAGGAGAACATTGAACCGTTCAGACCAGGGACACCAGAGAGAGCAGGAGAACATTGAACCGTTCAGACCAGGGACACCAGAGAGAGCAGGAGAACATTGAACCGTTCAGACCAGGGACACGAGAGAGAGCAGGAGAACATTGAACCGTTCAGACCAGGGACACCAGAGAGAGCAGGAGAACATTGAACTGTTCAGACCAGGGACACCAGAGAGAGAGCAGGAGAACATTGAACCGTTCAGACCAGGGACACCAGAGAGAGCAGGAGAACATTGAACCTTTCAGACCAGGGACACCAGAGAGAGCAGGAGAACATTGAACCGTACAGACCAGGGACACCAGAGAGAGCAGGAGAACATTGAACCGTTCAGACCAGGGACACCAGAGAGAGCAGGAGAACATTGAACTGTACAGACCAGGGACACCAGAGAGAGCAGGAGAACATTGAACCGTACAGACCAGGGACAGCAGAGAGAGCAGGAGAACATTGAACTGTTCAGACCAGGGACACCAGAGAGAGCAGGAGAACATTGAACCGTACAGACCAGGGACACCAGAGAGAGCAGGAGAACATTGAACCGTTCAGACCAGGGACACCAGAGAGAGCAGGAGAACATTGAACCGTTCAGACCAGGGACACCAGAGAGAGCAGGAGAACATTGAACCGTTCAGACCAGGGACACCAGACAGAGCAGGAGAACATTGAACCGTTCAGACCAGGGACACCAGAGAGAGCAGGAGAACATTGAACCTTTCAGACCAGGGACACCAGAGAGAGCAGGAGAACATTGAACCGTTCAGACCAGGGACACCAGAGAGAGCAGGAGAACATTGAACCATTCAGATCAGGGAGAGGCCCTGCAGCTCATGATGTTTATTTATTGAGATACACTGTGGAACACGTCATTCTGGCCCCTCTGAACTGCGCTGACAAGCAATCCCTGTTTAACCCTAGCCTAATCACGGGGCAGTTTACAATGACCAGTTAACCTACCAACCAGTTTGTCTTTATAATGTGGGAGGAAACCAGAGCACCCGGAGAAAACCCAAGTAGTCACGAGGAGAGCCCCTTACAGATGACGTCAGAGTTGAACTCTGACCTTCAGCATCCTGAGCTGTAATAGCACCAGGCCAGCTGCTAGGCTACCAAACTAATTAAACTACAAAGTTAAGTTGTCAAGGACACCATCCACAGATCGTGACACTCAGGGACTTGGGCGACATATGTTTTGCGACCGTATGTCTTTCTGCTAATGGTAACGATACGTGCTGCACGCTGAGTGTGTGACTGCTGGTTCTGCGTTTTGCACCTTGGCCCCAGAGGAATGCTGTTTTGGTTTGGCTGAATTCATTCATGTGTACGGGTGAATGACAACTGAACTTGAATTTAAATCCCTGTGTAAATAAACCCTTTGCCTAGACAAGGTCCATTTCATTCCGTTCTCTGCATATTCACGTACCTAGCTATCTTAAACACCTCTCTCATGTCTGCCTCCACCACTCCCCACCACATTCCAGGCACTCCCACCCTGTGTGGAGAAGAAAACTTACCCTTTGAACCTTTCCCCCTCACCTCACAATATCCATTTCCTTCCACTTCCTAGAGTATTCACGTACCTAATCTGGAAGTCCGTTGCTGATTCTGTTTCTAACACCACTCCAGACAGCACTTTCCAGCGCCCACCACTTTGTGCGTAAAAACAACCTGTCCCTCACATCTCCTTTGAAATGACCCCCTCTCACCTTAAATGCATACCCTCTGGTTTTAGACATCTTAACCCTGGGAAAAGGGTACTGTCTGTCTATATCTATGCCTCTCATAATCTTATAAGACAGACAGACAGACAGACAGACATACTTTATTGATCTCAAGGGAAATTGGGTTTCGTTACAGCCGCACCAACCAAGAATAGTGAAGAAATATAGCAATATAAAACCATATATAATTAAATAATAATAAGTTAATCATGCCAAATGGAAATAAGTCCAGGACTAGCCTATTGGCTCAGGGTGTCTGACACTCCAAGGGAGGAGTTGTAAAGTTTGATGGCCACAGGTAGGAATGACTTCCTATGATGCTCAGTGTTGCATCTTGGTGGAATGAGTCTCTGCCTGAATGTACTCCTGTGCCTAACCAGTACATTATGGAGTGGATGGGAGTCATTGTCCAAGATGGCATGCAACTTGGACAGCATCCTCTTTTCAGACACCACTGTCAGAGAGTCCAGTTCCACCCCCACAACATCACTGGCCTTACGAATGAGTTTGTTGATTCTGTTGGTGTCTGCTACCCTCAGCCTGCTGCCCCAGCACACAACAGAAAACATGATAGCACTGGCCACCACAGACTCGTAGAACATCCTCAGCATCGTCCGGCAGACGTTAAAGGACCTCAGTCTCCTCAGGAAATAGAGATGGCTCTGCCCCTTGTTGTAGACAGCCTCAGTGTTCTTTGACCAGTCCAGTTTATTGTCCATTCGTATCCCCAAGTATTTGTAATCCTCCACCATGTCCACACTGACCCCTTGGATGGAAACAGAGGTCACTGGTGCCTTAGCCCTCCTCAGGTCCACCAGCATCAGACTCGCCCCTAAACCCCTATCAGACTCGCCTCAGCCTCTGCTGTTCCAGAGAAAACAACCCAAGTTTGTCCAACCTCGTTATAGCTTATGCCCCTTAAACCAGGCAACACCCTGATGAACCTCTTCTGCACCCTCTCCAAAGCCTCGACATCCTTCCTATAGTGCAGTGACCAGAATTGTGAGCAATACTCCAGATGCGGCCTAGAGTTTTGTAAAGCTGCATCTTCCTGGCTCTTGAACTCTGTTCCTTGACTAACAGAGGAAAGCATGCCATATGCCTTCATTACCGGTATATAGAATCATGAGGGGCAGACAGGGCGATGCACACAGTCCCAGACAGCAGCAGCTTATAGTGAGAGGGGAGAGACTTAACAGGGTCCTGAGGGGCAATTTCTTCACCTGGAAGGTGGTCAGTATATGGAATGAGCTGAAATCATTGAGACAGGTAAGACTAATAATAATTAAGAGGCATTTGGATAGGAAAGGTGTAGAGGGATATGGGCAAGTGTGGCTAGCATAGATGGGAATCTTGGTCGGCATGTAATAGATGGGTCGAAAAGCCTGGTTCCATACTGTATGACTGTATCCAGAGATACCGGCCACGTGACAGACGCACTGCCACCTGGCTGGTCGGAGGCCACGCCACATGCCAATCAACATTTGGTCCCTCCCAACTAATCAATGCATACCTGAATTATTGGTCACCTTAATTGGATTATCTCGCCCGGCCCCATGCTTTAAAAGGTGAGACTTGTCCCTGGATCGGCCTCTCTTACAGACCACCTCATTGATTTATGTTTGGGAAGGTCTATCGTTTGTCCTGGTAAGGGAGCCGCAGCTATCCAAGGTCAAGGGGGATAGCTGTCGTAGTGCTTTTCCCTTGTTCTTTGTTTGTGTAACCGTACCCTGTCCCCACACCGCTTCCTGTGTATTGTAGTTGCTTGTGTTGACCCAACTTTCCCTTGTAAATAAATTCCTTATTATTAAAACTGTGTGTGTCCAGGCCTCTACTGTTGAGACTCAAAGAACCAGTTATTTTCCATCACAACAATGACTCAATGAGAAAAGTCTCCTGAGATTTCTCCAGAGCAGGGGTTTCCAACCTTCCTTATGCCATGGACCCCTACCATTAACCGAGGGGTCTGTGGACTCCAGGTTGGGAACTCCGCTCTAGCGTAAAGTACATAACAAGATATAGCCTCTGGTGCCCGGCCTGCTTATTCACTGCATTAATATCACTCAGGCCAGGGAAATCATTAAATCTGGTCACTCTCAGAGACAACAGGCCTCACATCTCTGGAGATCTCGGTTTGATACCGACTTGGAGTCTGGACCCTCGAAGCCTGTTCCAGGATTCAATCATTAATCTCCACCAAAACCCAGTCTCAGCTATTTCATTACTTTATGAATTTGAAGCAAGCTCTTTTCTCAAAATCACTGCTGTCTGTGTGGAGTCTGCACGTTCTCCCTGTGACTGTGTGGGTTTTCCCCAGGGTTGTCTGGTTTCCTTCCACAGACCTGCGGGTTGGTAGGTGAATTGGCTGTTATAAATTGTCATTGGTGTGTGGGTGGGGTGGGGTGGGACAGCTGAAGAGAATAAGCATTCAGTGGAGTGGGCTTATCACGGGTACAACCCTCCCCATCATCAGGGTCATCTTCAAAACCTGGCATCTCAAAAGTCAAAGACGTACCATGAGGGTTATTGAGTTGTGGGCATCCTATGTCAGTACCAGTCCCTAACACAACTCTTACTGATTTAACTTCACACAAACAACACATTTCACTACATGTTTCGATGTACAAGTGACAGATAAAGCTAGTCTTTATCTTTCAAGAACCCCGCCATCCAGGACATACCTTCTTCTCGTTACTACCATCATGGAGAAGATACAGGAGCCTGAAAACTCACACTTGATGATTCAGGAACAGCTTAGAGTCATAGAGAAGTACAGCACAGAAACAGGCCCTTGGGCCCATCTAATCTGTGCTGCACAATTTCAACTGCCTGCTCCCATCAACCTGCACCAGGACCACAACCCTCCATACCCCTACTGTCCACATACCTATCCATATGTCTCTTAAATGTTGAAATCGAGCTTGCGTGCACCACTTGTGCTGGCAGCTCGTTCCACACTCGCACCACCCTCTGAGTGAAGAAGTTTCCTCTCATGTTCCCTTTAAATGTTTCACCTTTCACCTTAAACTGATGACCTCTGGTTGAAGGCCCCCACCTCAGTGGAAAAAGCCTGCTTGCATTTACCCTACCCATACCCCTCATAATTTGGTGTATCTCTGTCAAATCTCCTCTTAATCTTCTATGTTCTAAGAAAAAAAAGTCCTAACCTCAGGTCCTTCAGACCCAGCGATAGTATTCCCCTCCACCATTAGATGTCTGAACGGTCATTGAACCCACAAACACTACCTCATTCTTCCTTTTATGTCAGAATAAGGTGGTGAGGGAGGGGAAAGGAGGACAGGCTAGAAGCTGAAGCCAGGTGGGTGGTGGGGGGGGGGTGTGGTAAGAAGTTAGAAGCTGGGAAGTGATAGGTGGAAAAGTTAAAGGGCTGAAGAAGAAGGAATCTGATAGGAGAGGAGCATGAACTATGGGTGAAAGGGAAGGAGGAGGGTTTCCAGTGGGAGGTGAAAGGCAGGTGAGGAGGAGAGAAGAGGTAAGGAAAGGGCCAAAGCGGAGACTATACAATGCAAGTTAGTGATAATAATCAGATTCTGATTCCAATCGGTGCAGATTTAGTGTAGAAATAATAATAGTGGAATTAGTGTAAATTTGTTTTAGCTGGTTGGTAAAGACTCAAGGGCCTGTTCCATAGCAGATGACTCTTTGACCCTGTGAAATTTTTTGATTGCTTCTCCTCGTCAGAAAATTCTATCAAACACAACTTGCACTTCACAAATCCTCACTGGCTTGTCTTAATTAATTTATTTCCCTGCAGGTGAGATGTTGGACATTTTTTCTCTCCAGAAGAAAACACTTGCATCAGAATAGAATGAAGAACAGAAGGCTACTAAACCTTTGGAGCTCTGTTCCAGTATTCAATCAGATTACAGTTAATCTCCAGCAGAACCCGGCTCAGGGGCACTTTACGTTCCTTTAATTACTTTATGAATTTGAAGTAATCTCTTTTCCTGGAATCTCTGCTTGCTAAGCCTTGGTTCTTCAGAATTTAACATCGCCCAGAGCAAAGTTCTTTCAATATACCTCCTGCTTCCCCAGGAAAGTTAGAAACGTGATCAAGGACCTCTCCTACCCAGTCAGTCTGCTTTTCCCCCCACTTCCATCGGGCAGAACCAGGCTCGAGGACAGCTTCTAGCCCACTGGTAAAGGCAAAGTCAAAGTAGTTTATTACCAACAGTATAGGGCGTCACGGTAGCTCCCCAAAATCCAAAGATTTAGTAGGTTAATTGGTCATTGTGAATTGTCCTGTGATTAGGCCAGGGTAGAATCGGTGGGTCGCTTGGTGGTGTGGTTCATCGCACCAGAAGGGCCTGACCCGCGCTGTATAAATAAACACTCTATCTTGAGATTCATTTTCTTGCAGGCATTCACAGGAAAATAAAGAAAATGCAACCGAGTCGATGAGAAATTCCACATAAACAAAGACTGACAAACAACCAGTGCGCAAAAGAAGACAGATTGTCCAAATAAAAAAATGAATAAATAATTTGGAGAGCAGTCCTTGAAAGTGAGTTTGGTGTTGAGGTGATTGGATCTATCCATGTTGGTTCAGGAGCCTGATGGTTGTAAGGCAATAACTGTTCCTGAAACTGGTGGTGTGATGCGATGAATGTTGGCATTCCCTCCTGAAGGCCCCCTTGTACACCAGCTCTCTGACAATCCTGGATATAACCTGGGTTCATATCCCTTCATGTTAACTTGCAGTTGGCACTTCTCCTGGTGTGTCCCGGACGGTTCATGACAGCACAATCTATGAGGCTTAAACTCTTCAAATTTCAAAGTCAACTTATTATCTATCTAAATACGTACACAACCCTGAGATTCATTTCCTTGCAGGCATTCAAAGAAACACAATGAAAGGCTGCGCACAAGACGGACAAATAACCAAATGTCTAAAAGTCAACAAACTGTGCAGATACAAAAAAGAGAGGGGAAAAAAACAAAATAACAACACTAAATAAATAAATAATAAATATCAAGAACGTGAGTTGTAGAGTCCTTGAAAATGAATCCATAGGTTGTGGGAGCGGTTCAGTGATAGGGTGAGTGAAGTTGGGATGAAGTTACCCCTCTGTTTCGCCAGCCTGATGGCTGTTCCTAAACCTGGTGGTGAGGCTCCTGCACCTTTTCTCTGATGGCAGCAGTGAGAAGAGAGCCTGTCCTGAAACCCATGAGCTCATGGGAGGGACACGTACAGACCTCTTACAGACGGCCTAGGATGGCGGGGATTCTGGATGATGGATGCTGCTTTCCTGCGACAGCACTCTGTGTAGATGTGCCTAACGGTGGGTTGGGCTTTACCCGCGATGGACTGGGCCGTATCTGCCACATTTGGTAGGCTTTTCTGTTCAAGGGCATCGGTGTTTCCACACCAGGCCGTAAATAAGACAATCACTAACCAAGACTCTCAGATTCAGGCCATTCGGCCCAACTGACCAAGATTCTCTTCTACACTTGTTCCATTCGCTCACATTCAGCCAGATCCCTCCAGACCAGGGGTTCCCAGCCTGGAGTCCACAGCTCCTCGGTTAATGGTAAGAATCCATGATATAAAAAAGATTGAGAACCCCAGCTCTAGACCTTTCCTGTCTGTGCACCCTCCAAGTTGCTGTTATTGTAGCTGCTTTAACCTCTTCCTCTGGTAACTCTAGCTGAAAAAGATCTCTCCCCTTTCAACTGAAGCCTGTTCCCTCTAGTTCTTGCTTCCCCAACCCTGGGGACAAAACATGTACATTCACCCTAACCCTGCCCCTCATAACTTTATACACCTTTGCAAGATCACCTCTCATTCTCCTACGCTCAATAAATAGTCCCAACCTGTTTAACCTCTCCCCATAACTCAGTCCTTCAACATCCTTGTAACTCTCCGCTGCACTCTCTCTCCAGCTTTTATTACATATATAGCGATACTTTCAGCCAAAGCTGCCCCAGCAAACCCTGACAACCTGATTTAACCCTAACCTAATCACAGGACAACCTACAATGACCAATTAACCTCCCCCATATGTAATGGACTGTGGAAGGAAACCGAGCACTTGGGGAAAACCCATGCATTCCACCAGGAGGACGTATACAGAGACTCCTTACAGACGGCTCTGGGATTGAACTCTGAACTTCAACACCCCGAGCTGTAATAGCGTCAAGCTAACCAGTATGTTATTGTGGCGCCCCATCTTAATGGCATCTTTCCTATAGCAGGGTGACCAGAATTGTTTCAAACGTAGCCTTAGCCGCGTTTTGTCAGGTTGTAACATCACACTGCAACATAGAACACTACAGCACAGTACAGGCCCTTCAGCCCACAGTGTTGTGCCTAACTTTTAACCTACTCTAAGATCAACCTAACTCTTCCCTCCTACATAGCCCTCCATTTTCCTCTCATCCATGTGCCTGTGTTAGAGGTCCCTAGCGTATCTGCCTCTACTGCCACCCAAAGCAGGGCATTCCACACACCCACCACTCACCACTCTCCGTGTAATAAAAAAAAACCTACCTACCTCTGACATCCCTCCTATACTTTCCTCCAATCGCCTTAAAATTATGCCCCCTTGTATTAGCCACTTCTGTGTGGGAAAAAGGCTCTAGCTGTCTACTCTGTCAATGCCACTTATCACGTTGCACACCTCTATCAAGTCATCTCTCATCCTTCTTCACTCCAAAGAGTAAAGTGCTAGCTCACTCAACCCATCCTCCCCATCCTCATAAGACATGCTCTCTAATCTAGGTGGCATCTGTTAGCCTCGCGAGACCATGGATCTGTGCCTGGAATGGTTTCCAGGGTGCAGGCCTGGGCAAGGTTGTATGGAAGACCAGCAGTTGCCCAAGCTACAAGTCTCCCCTCTCCACAACACTGATGTTGTCCAAGGGAAGGGCAAGGGCCGATACAGCTTGGCACCAGTGACGTTTCAGGAGTTGCCAGAGCGAGGTTGAAGGCAATGTCGGACTGCCTTAGGGACTCCAGCTCCGGATTTGTCCTCAGGGTTTACTCCCGAAGCCTTTCCCATGAGTGGGTATGGCTGCAAGGCAGCAGAGGTTTGAAATCAGAGTTTCCCCTCTCTTAGATGGACTGCCTTCCCAGGCTGATGAGCTCCATCTACCCGAAGCAGTGGTTTTAAGGCACCAGGACCCGCCTTCGCCCCTTCTCCTGTCAGTAGAAACAGTTCCGCCGGGCTTAGAGACTAAGCCACACGAGAAGGCCAGGAGTTGGACTTGGTTGTCAGAGGCTGTTTGAGGCGTGTGCAGTGAGGAACACTTTTAGGTAGTGAGAGCTTGTCCCCACTACCACTCTTTGGCTTGACAACCTCGGAACCCTAATCCAGGCAGCATCCTGGTAAACCTCTGCACCCTCTCTAAAGCTTCCACATCCTTCCTGTAATGAGGCGACCAGAGCCCCAAATGTGGTCTAACTAGGGCTTTATAGTGCTGCAGTATTACCTCACGAGGACCGAGGAGAGATCTCTTTGCCCAGGCACTGAGGAGACTGATTGAGATAATGCCATACATCTCTGTGATTCTGTGAAACGGATTGGATACTCCTCAGGCGCCCACAAACGACTGCAGCAGATTTCTACAGATGAATCACCATCTGATATGGAGGGGCCACTGCACAGGACTGGAGAAGGTTGCAGAGATGTAACTCATCATGGGAAATAGCCTCCCCACTATCAAGGACATCCTTCAAAAAGAGATGCCTTAAAATCATGAAGGACCCCCACCACCCAGGACATGACCTCTTCTCACTGCTACCTTCAGGGTGGAGGTGACACACACTCAGAGTTTTAAGAACAGCTTCATCCCCTCTGCCATCACTGGGCAAAGAACCCATGAATACTATCTCACTTTTTGCTCTCTTTTTGAACTACTTATTTATGTTTGTATACATTTCTTATTGCAATTTATAGTATTTTTACTTCATGTATTGCACTGTACTGCTGCTGCAAAACAACAAATTACATGGCATACTGTATGTCCCTAAAACCATAAGACACATGAGCAGAATTAGGCCATTTGGCCCATCAAATCTGCGCAGCCATTCCATCATGGCTGATTTATTATCCCTCTCAACACCATTCTCCTGCCTTCTCCCCTTAACCTTTATGTCCTGACTAATCAAGAACCTATCAACCTCTGCTTTAAATATACTCAATGACTTGGCCTCCACAGCAGTCTGTGGCAATGAGTTCCACAGATTCACCACCCTCTGGCTAAAGAAATTCCTCCTTATCTCTCTTCTAAATGGCCATCCCTCCATTCTGATGCTGTGCCCTCTGGTCCTGGACTCCTGCTCTATAGGAAACATCCTCTCCACATCCACTCCATTTAGGCCTTTCAATATTTGATAGGTTTCAATGAGATCCCACCCCACCCCCATTCTTCTAAATTTTAGTGAGTACAGGCCCAGAGCCATCAAACATGCCTCACACATTAACCCTTTCATTATTATGTCGGTGTCAATAACCCTGTCTGTCTTTGAGCCAATTGGGAAAGAGGTGTTGATGGGCAGATGGAAGTGTAAACAGCACAGACAATAAGCACTGGCAGCCACTGCCAGAGGTATGACAACACTCCATGTCAAGTGAGAGGTGCATGAAGGCATTGAATTCAGGGTGAGAAAGGCACGTTGTGATGTCTGACAGCTGCTGTGTCTGGAGATTGAGTGGAGGTGAGAACTCAATCAAGTGAGTCTGGCTCCAGGCTGTGGGGCCTTCTCTCCCACAGTCAATTCCCCGAGTGAGTTTTGGTTCAAGGTTGAGGGATCTGGCCTCCCACAATCGATTCCCCAAGCTCTGGCTCTGCCAGTACACCGATCTTTTATTGTTTGTTGGGGGGGGGGGGTAGGGGGGGGAGAGAGAGAGAGAAAATGGAGAGGGGACAGAGGGAGAGGGAGAATGGGATGGAGAGGGAGGTGGAGATGGGGAGGGGAATGGGGATTTGGGGAGGAGGTGATAGCAGTCTCTCTCTCTCTTTCACACACACACAATGAGAGGGAGAGAGACGTACTGCCACACACATATTGTGACGCTGGGAAGCAGCCTGAACCAGGCCTTGGGGATGAGAAGTGCTCTCTCAGGAGGAGGAGAGAGATCAGCCGTTAAATTAAGAATGTGGGCGCTCCCCTACCCGCACTGCGTTCTGCCCTGCCACCAGTATCTGTCATCCAACTGAAAGGTGAGGGGGAGGAGTTTGAGAGGGTATCGGAAGGGAATGGTTTTCACATGTAATCAGCTGTAAAGAGGAATGGTGAGGCAGATACAGGATACAGGCATCTTGACAAGCACCTGAATAGACTGAGTGAGCTACAGCTTTTCAATGTGGAGCAAAGGAAGATGAGAGGTGACTTGATAGAGGTGTACAAGATGATAAGAGGCAGATATCAAGTGGGAAGCCAGAAACTTTTTTCCCAGAGTGAAAATGGCTAATATCAGGGACATAATTTTAAGGTGATTGGAGGTGATAGAGGCAGATACATTAGGGATATTCACAAGACTCTTAGATAGGCATATGATGACAGAAACATTGAGGGTTATGTGTGAAGGAAGGGTTGGATTGGAGTAGATTAGAGGGTTGGCACAACATTGTGGGCTGAAGGGTCTGTACTGTGTTGCTGTGTTCTATGTTCTATAAATAAACAAGGCATATTTCCTATTGTCAAACAAGAGAGAATCTACAGATACTGGAAATCCAAGCAACACACACAAAATGCTGGAGGAACTCAGCAGGCCAGGCAGCATCTGTGGAAAAGAGTAGTCGGCATTTCAGTCTGAAACATCGACAGTCTACATCTTTCCACAGATGCTGCCTGACCTGCTGAGTCCCTCCAGCACTCTGTGTGTGGTGCTTATATTTCAGAATTGTCCATCTCTAATGTGGGTACAAGAGATGAGTGGACGATAGTCAGCATGGAGCATTTCTGAATTGTACAATGCGTAACTCTTTACGCATTACACCATTGAGTGCATCTACATGAAAGCAGGTACAGGAGCCTCAGCCTCAGGAGGACACCAGCTGGTGATCAGGAACAGTTACAAGACCATAAGACATGGGAGCGGAACTAGGCCACCTGGCCCATCGAGTCTGCTTCACCATTCAATCACTGCTGATCCTATTCTCAGTTATTACCCTTCAACCATCAGGCTCCTGAACCAGAGGGGATAACTTCACTTGTCCCATCATTGAATCGTTCCCACAACACATGGACTCACTTTCAAAGACTCTTCATCTGATGTTCTTAATATTTATCGCTTACTTATTTGTAATTATTTATTTATTTTTGTATTCGCACAGTTTGTTGTCTTTTGCACACTGGTTGAATTCCCAAGCGGTGTAGTCTTTCATTGAGTCTGTTATGGTTATTATTCTATGGATTTATTGAGTATGCCTTCAAGAAAACAAATCTCAGGGTTGTATAAGGTGACATGTATGTAATTTGATAATAAATTTACTTTGAACTTTGAATCACTGATCTGCTCTCTCCACACTCATGAATGTGTGACTAAGCCTAACTCAAACACACACTGTAACGGGGGGTTTCCCAACCTGGGGTCCACAGACCCCTCAGTTAATGGTAGGCATCCATGGCATAAAAAGATTGGGAACCCCTAGTCTATAAGTTCATTGATGAAACCGCCGCTGTTGGTAAAATCTCTGCAGGTGACGAGGAGGTGGACAAGGCGAGCAGCTCGAAGTTCCTGGGTGTCACCAAGGTGGTGGATCTCTCACATTGATACAATCATGAAGGAGGTACTCCAGTGGATTTGGTTCAGTAGGAGTTTGAGCAGATTTGGTACGCCACCAAAGACTCTTGCAAACTTCTACAGATGTAGGGGGAGGAGCATTCTGACCAGCAGCATCACCGCCTGGTATGGAGGGACGACAGAGGGTTGTTGACTCAGCCAGCCCCATCATGGGCACAAGCCTCCTCACCGTCAAGGACATCTTCAAAAGGTGGTGCCTCAAGAGGTGGCATCCTTCATTAACCATCTGGGACATGCCTTCTTCTCGTTACCACCATCAGGGAGGGGGTACAGGAGCCTGAAGACCCAGAATTAATAGTTCAGGAGCGGCTTCCTCTCCTCCACCATCAGATTATGAACCCATACTAATACCTTATATTCCTAATTTTGCATCACTCCCTTTAGTTTGTAACTTACAGCTAATTTTCTGTCCTTGCACTGCAGTGCTGCTGTAAAACAGGACATTTTGCATCACATAAGGCAGAGAAACAAACCTGGTTCGAATTCTGAGTCTGCCTGTGACGCCTCTGTCGGCTTCTCGCTGCACCTGTGACAATAAACTCCACTTTTGATAACAGTTTCCATGTGCTGAGGTGGCTGCCTTCTTCAGCCCCTACCAGGCAGCAGGTTCCAAACAAAATGACCCACCCTGATGACCCTGTCCTGCCGACAGACCCCCAGGTCTTCAATTAGCTCTCCTCTCAGCCTTCTCTGTCCCAAAGGAAAATCCCAGCATTGCCAGATTTTAAAGTTCCAGTTCAAATTTACTGTCATTTAACTTCACATACATACCACCAAACGAGCAACATTCCTCTGCACCAAGGTGCACAACACATTGCATATAATTCACACATAACACGTAGAGTACTATTACCACTCGTAAATTAGCGAACAATAAGGTGCTTTTGTGACATGTTAAAAAGTAAACAGTATAATATTATTGGCGATTCACACGTGATGAGACCCGGGTGGTGACAGGGAGTTCGGTGGTCTCACGGCCTGCGGGGGGAAGAAGCTGTTTCCCATCCTAACAGTCCTGGTCCTAATGCTGTGGTACCTCTTGCCTGATGATGGGAGGTCAAGGAGACTGCTGGATGGATGGGAGGGATCATTGGCAATGCTAAAGGCCCTGTGTATGCAGCGCTCCTGATAAATATCTCTAATGGGCGGAAGAGGAACCCCAGCTGTCCTCGCAATCCTTTGCAGGGTCTCGCGATCGGGTGCCTTGCTGTTCCCGTACCAGACGGTGATGCAGGTGGTCAGCAGCCTCCCAATGGTGCTCCTGTACAAAGTTGGTTAAAATGGGTCAGGGCAACCTCGCTAAAAGGGACCTGTGCAGAAACGTTTCCACACAGAGGGTGATCCGCACATGAAAGAAATTGCCAGAGGAAACTGGAGACGGGAACAATCACAAAGCTTAAAGGCATTTTAGACAGGCCTATAGACCAAAGGCAGGCAGTGGGACTGGATTCGATGGTTACCATGGGCAGGTTGTGCTGAAGGACCTGTTTGTGCTGTATCTAGCACCCTTCCTCCGTCCGACAAGACCAAAACTGCTCAGAAAATCAGACAAAAGAAAATCTGCAACACACACAAAACACCGGAGGAACATCTGCGGAAAAGAGTAAACAGTCGACATTTCAGGCCGAGACCCTTCATCAGGACTGAGAGAGAAGGGGGAAGATGCCGGGTTGAAAAGGTGAGGGGAGGGGATAAAGGCCAGTCAGAAGGTAACAGTGAAGGCAGGTGGGTGGGAAAGGTGGAGCGAGTATCTGATATAAGAGGACAGCAGGCCACAGGAGAAAGGGAAGAAGGAGGGGATCAGGGAGAGAAGAAGTGAAAGGTCGGAGTGGGGAATAGAGAAAGGGGCGAGGGGAAATGTGTTCACCGGAAGGAGAAATTGATATATATGCCATCAGGTTGGAGGCTATCCTCCTGTACCCTCCAACCCTACTGTACAGGTCAGTGTAATGCTTTACAGTGCCAGTAATTAGAAAATTGGGTTTCAATTCCTACTGCTGTCTGTAAGGAGTTTGTAAGCTCTCTTTGTGACTGCAAGGGTTTTCTCCAGGTCTTCTGGTTTCCTCCCACAGTCCAGAGACATACAGGTTAGGGTGAGCGAGTCGTGGACATGCTACGTTGGCACCAGAAGCGTGGCGCCATTTCGGGCTGCCCTCGGACTGGGTTGGGCATTGTCGCCAAGGATGCACCCGCTGCATGTTGCAATGTTTCGATGTGCATGTGGCAAGTATATCCAGAATCATATAAAGGAGGTATGGAGAATGACCTACACAACAGTGAGATCAGAGACCTAGACCATGGCAAGAGGAACTTCGGCCCAACTCCTTTGTACTAGGTCGCGGGGGGAGGCAGTGATTTCAGGGGGTATTCTGGCTGAACTGTGGTATAGTGGTTAGCCTAACCCATTACAACACCAACTGTAAGACTGGGGTTCGATTCCTGTTGCTGCCTGTAAGGAGTTTGCTCAAATCCCTTTGCCAGGAGTGTTGTCATTCCAGTGGCCTGCTGCACCTGTGAATGCTTCATAAGGAAACCAGGTCTCGGTGCACCTCCCCCAGCCCAATCCATCACCAGTCAGATAATAATCTGTCCTTCCAATCTTAAAACCTTCAACCATTAGATAAATTCCATCGCCTGTTTACACTGCAGACATCAGTGAGGGTGAAACAGCTTTTGTCTTTCACAGGCCATGCACACCATTTGTTCTTTCTGGATTTCATCTGTCTTCACCTTTGTTCAAAGTTCAAAGCAAATTTATTATCAGAGTACGTATATGTCATCATATACAATCCCCAGGTTCGTTTTCTTTCACAGTACAACACAGAAGTACAATAGAACTACACACAGAGGTGGACAAACAACCAACATGCAATATAAGACAAACTGGGCAAATAAAGAAGTGAAGAAGTAACACTGAGAACACGAGTTGTGGAATCCTTGAAAGTGAGACTATGGGCTGTGGAATCAGTTGGGGTGAGTGAAGCTATCAACGTGGGTTCAGGAACCTGACGGCCGAGGGGTAATAACTGTTCCGGAACGTGGTGGTGTGAGTCCTGAGGCTCCTGTACCTCCCTCCCAATAGCAAGCAGCGAGAAAAGGGCACGGCCTGCAAGGAGGATGTTGCTTTCTTGCAGCAGTGCCTCCCTGCAGGTATTCCATTCAGATTCCCACCTCTGCATTTAGCTGGGCCACCACTAACATCACTGCAGAACAGATCTGCATTACTCTGGCTGAGATCCAATCAACTCTCTCGCCACTGAAGGTCACTTCCTTCTTTTTTTTTGAATTTCAACTCCATGGAGATGAAGGCGTCTGCTCCTTTAACTAATCGGTGACTCCAGACACCGGGTTTGATCCCGACTTCTGGTGCTCTCTACATGGAATTTTCAGAATCAGAATCAGGTTTATTAACACTGACGTATGTCATGAAATGCGTTGCTTTGCAGCGCCAATACAATGCAATACATAAAACATACTAGAATTAGAAATATATATAAAAAATAAATCAGTAGTGTAAAAAGAGCAAAAATAGTGAGCAGTGTTCGTGGCCCACTGAGAGATCTGATGAGGGAGGGGAAGAAAGTGCTCCCAATGTGTTGAGCATAGGTCATGCTCTCGCTGTGACACTGTGAGGCCTGGAGTTTGGGTTCCTATCACTGGCGATTCCTGGGGTCGATACCGAAGATCGATGCCCAAAGGTCAATCAGGAGTCTGGAATTCAAGGCCCGATACCTGTGAGGCTACGAATCTAATGGGGACAGGAGGCCTATCCTGGAGTTGTAGGCCTGACTGTGTTTTAGAGTGTGTGGGTGGGTGGGTTAAGGGAGAAAAGGATATTGTTTGGCTGTTGTTGTTCTGCAGAACATTGTGTTTATGTTATGTTGGAGTCGGAATGTGTGGCGACACTGGGGGCTATCCCCAGCACGTACGCAGGTTGAGTTGGTCGTTAACACAAGTGATGTATAGTATGTTTCAACGTGCACATGATAAATAAATGAATCCATATCCAAATACGAATCCCAATCTGAATCTGAAGTTGAGTGAGAACCGGATTTATTCACTCAGAGCCAGAGGGAGTGAGCATCTTCAAGATGGCACCAGGTCATGGCTCAGACCTTGTTGTGTTTAAAGTTCAGGGAAGGAGAGCGTTAGAAGTTACACCTCCGCACCGTGTTTGAAGAGGTAGTGATAGTGGGTTTGAATCCCATTCTGGAGTCTGAACCCAGAAACTCTACATTGACAATCCCAGCGCAGTGCTGGGAGATTCCACTGAACCATTGCTACAGCCCCACTCTCTGATGGGAGCAAGTGATAAGATCTCCCCAACTGCTGGCTTTCCCTCAAAGAAAAATGGACAACTTATCTCCAGTGCCCTGGTCGAAATTTTTATCTCAACTGACACACAAGAACGGGTTATCTTAGCTATATCTGCTTGCAGTTCGTTGGAGGCTGTGTTTGCCTCATTTCCTCTCTGATAACTGTGATTACACTTCGAAAAGTTAAAAAAAAATCCTCCATTTAAGAGAGAGAGAGAGAGAGAGAGAGAGAGAGAGAGAGAGAGAGAAGGAAAGCATTTTCACTTGGAGAGTTTATGAGTGTTTTGGAATTTTCTTCCTCAAAAGGATAGTGGATGCAAAGACTGTGAGTCATTTTTCTGGCAGAGACAGAAGAATTCTTGATAGAGGATGTTGAAAGGCCACCAGGAGTCAGACAAGAATGCAGAGTCAAGATCACAATGACCAAACTGACCATGATCTTATCTTAGAATTAGAGGGTACCCATTTAAAAAAGAGATGAGGAGAATTTTTTTTTAGCCAGAGGGTCGTGGATTTATGGAATTCGTTGCCACATACAGCTGTGGAGGCCCGATCATTGAGGGTGTTTAAGGAGGAGATTGATAGGTATCTAATTAGTCAGGGTATCAAGGGATATGGGGAAAAAGCTGGAAATTGGAACTAGATGGAAGAATAGTTTAGCTCGTGGTGGAGTGGCAGAGCAGACTCGATGGGCTGAATGGCCTACTTCTTCTCCTCTGTCTTGTGATCTTATGTGTTTGGGAGACAGAATGTATTTATTTATGTAGGTAGTTACTTATTTATTAGACATATGATACGGAACAGGCCCTTCTGGCCCGCTGAGCTGTGCTGCCCAGCAACCCCTGATGTAACCCTTGCCTAATCCCGGGACAATTTACAAAGACCAAGTAACCTACTACCGCTAACATAGTGTATGCCTTTGGACTGCGCACGGAATCTGGAGCACATGGGGAGAATTCTAGACGATGCTGGAATTGAACTCCAAATTCTGGAATGGCCTGAACTGCAACAGCGTTGCTCTAATCGCTACACTATTTCTCGATTTCTCTTTTGATGCTTTATTTTCTCTATTAAAGGTACCAGGTATGCAATCTATTGACGTGAATTTCCACCAAAACTTCCCAGCACCGTCTATGGGCCTGACCTTGGTGACTACCCACCCACAGCTGTCTGAACATGGGGGGATCTGTCTCATTCACTATCCAGATTCCATGTCCGGGCAGCCAGATCCCAGTGCTAAGGAATCCGCTGGAAAAGCACCTGAGACACCTTTGACACTTTTGACAGCTGGCAAAGTGGGGAATGGGGAGAACAGCACCTGAGACATCCTTGACACTTTTGACAGCTGGCAAAGTGGGGGAATGGGGAGAACAGCACCTGAGACATCCTTGACACTTTTGACAGCTGGCAAAGTGGGGGAATGGGGAGAACAGCACCTGAGACATCCTTGACACTTTTGACAGCTGGCAAAGTGGGGGAATGGGGAGAACAGCACCTGAGACATCCTTGACACTTTTGACAGCTGGCAAAGTGGGGGAATGGGGAGAACAGCACCTGAGACATCCTTGACACTTTTGACAGCTGGCAAAGTGGGGGAATGGGGAGAACAGCACCTGAGACATCCTTGACACTTTTGACAGCTGGCAAAGTGGGGGAATGGGGAGAACAGCACCTGAGACATCCTTGACACTTTTGACAGCTGGCAAAGTGGGGGATGGGGAGGACAGCACTGGAAATCATTGATAGTGGGCAGAGCAGGAAATACCCGAGACTTCCTTGACATGTTTGACAGCTGACAAAGCAGGGAATGGGGAGAACAGCACCTCAGATATCCTTGACACCTTTGACAGCTGACAAAGTGGGGGATTGGGAGGACTGCACTGGAAATCATTGATAGCGGGCAGAGCAAGGGATGGGCAGGAAATACCTGAGATATCCTTGACACTTTTGACAGCTGGCAAAGTGGGGGATGGGGAGGACAGCACTGGAAACCATTGATAGTGGGCAGGGCAGGAAATACCCGAGACTTCCTTGACAATGTTTGATAGCTGACAAAGCAGGGTATGGGAAGGACAGTCGACTGTAAAACCCATCAGTGATTTTAATGAGGTTTCTGACATTCAGGAAACATCTAACAACAATTAGTAGTGGATACAGGCCCTTCAGCCAAAACCAGTCCTTGCCAACCATGGTGCCCACCCAGCTACTCCCAATTTCCTGCATTTAACCCACATCCCCCTAAACCTGGTCTCTCCATGTACCTGTTCAAGTGCTTTTAAAATTATACTATTGTACCTGTCTTGACCAAATGCTCTGGCAGCTCGTTCCATACACTCACCACCCTCTGCGTGAAAGGAACCCACCTCCCAGGTCCCGTTTAAAACTTTTCCCTCTCACCCTATATCTACACACATTAGTTTTTGTCTCCCCTATCCTGTTCCCACCCACCTTCTCTATCACTCATAATCTTAAACATAAGTCATCCCTCATTCTCCTACATTCCAAGGAATAAAGACCTGGCAACTTCTCCCCCTCGCTCAGTCCTGGCAACATTGCCATAAATCTTTTCCACACTCTTTCCAGTTTGACAGCATCTTTACCCTACAGACATCAGGCTCCTGAAGCAGCCTGGATAACTTCACTCACCTCAACACTGAAATTATTCCACAGTCTATGGACTCACTTTCAAGTCAATACAACTGATATCCTCAACATTATTTATTTACTTTTTTTTGTATTTGCACTTTTTTTTTGCACGTTGGTTCTTTTTTCAATCTTTGTGTGTAGTTTTTCATTGATTCTGTTGTATTTCTTTGTTCTACTGTGAACGCCCACAAAAATATCAATCTGATGGTAGCATACTGTGACATGTGTTTATTTATTTTACATTTTCATATTTAGAGATACAGCACGGTAACAAGCCCTTCCAGCCCAACGAGCCCGTGCTGCCCAATTACACCCATTAACTTTCAAAGTTGGAAGGAAATGAGATCACCCAGAGGAAACCCACGTGGTCACAGGGAGAACATACAAACTCCTTACAGACTGCAGCAGGAATTGAACCCTGGTCACTGGCGCTTCAAGAGTGTTATGCTACCATGCTGCCCCTAAACTATTTAATAATGTGCTGTACTTTGATAATAAATTTACTTTGAACTGTAACAGGGTGACACAGTCCTCCAGGTACACCCTTTAACCTGACTCTGCCAGGCAGGGTTTAACACTGCAGACCAGCCAATGTGCATTTCCATCTTGCTCTTCCCATGTCTAACAGGTTGTCTCAGCCTGTGGTCAACCCGGAAATCAACTGCATGTGAAACGGTGGTCGACACTGCAACCCTCTGCCATGTACAAGTCACAGAGAAACGGGCAAGTCTCCAGTCACAGAACTTGCCCGGTACTCAAGGGGCGACGCCAACCACCAGCACAGGGACCATTCCAAGCCACCTACCTTGAACACCTCAGAGAAGAATCCCGATCCGATCTTCTCGCAGTAGAAGTCGTCGATCCTGGCCAGGGTGGAGACGGCGCTACGGAGGGCCCTGTACGACGAGGGGCGGAGGCAGTTGCACCCGGACATGGAGCCTGACGCGGGAGCCGAGTGAGGTCCACAGTCAGGTACCAGAATGTCACTGGACAAGTCCAATCGGAGTGCTGGCTCACGCGACATTTTCTGCAAAGGTGAACCCCTTCCCACCCAAACTCAACCCAACCCTGATTCACATCTTCCTCTGGCTGTCGACAGGGTGGTGGCAGGGAAAAGGGCGTTTCTGTGAGTTTAGAGAAGAGTCTTCACACCATCAAACCAGAGATTAGATCCACTCTGGGCATCCTCCGTATCAGCAGGGCCATTGACAGGCGACCGTAGACGGGTAGTAGACAATAATCCAGGACTGGCCTGGATTGGTTTGCAAATCATTTAGTTACCCAATAACAGATAATAATCCATCAGTCAGTCAACGGTCCACCACTGGTTAATTGGTAATCCGATTCTGATCAATCTGCAGCCCAGCAATGGTTCATCAATAATCCAATATTGATAAATCAGTAAAACGATGGTCCATTCATCAATACACCTGGTCGTGATCAATACATAATCCAATAATGGTAAGATTGTGTCAAGCAAAAATCCAATCAATCTTCAAGCCCTCAAACTGAAGAGCAGTAGATGTCCTGAACTTGAGTCAATAATCACCTCTCACCAGAGAGAAGAGTTCACTGTCTATGGACCCTCATCCTGGGCACAGTCTTGCACAAGGCAAACCAACGCTGGAGCCCCGCGGGGACTAGCACTGTTCGGGAAGGACCCCGCCCTTCAACGTGCTAGACAAACAGAAGGATCAAAACAGACTCCAGGTCCGACCCAGTCTCCCGCTCGGGTCCCAATCCCCTCAGCCTACTCCTGATTTTATTCTGGATTAACTGCTGCTGGTCTGATCCCAACCTGTCTGTTCCTGACTCCTGATTTTCTCAGCTGCCTTCCGATTTGATCCTGGTCCACCTGCTCCTAACTCCTGGTCTGATCCGAGTTTAACTGCTCCTGGTTTGATCCCAATTTAACTGTTCCCTATTCCTAGCACGAACCGAGTGTCCTCTGCCGGCTTATGGTCTGATCTCAGTCTATCCCATCATGATTCCTGGTCTGATCCCTGTTTAACTGCTCCCCATTCCTGGTCTGTCTCCTTCTTATTCCCTATGTAATTCCAGTCTATCTGCTCCTGGTCTGATCCCAGTTTCCCCTACTGGCTCTTGATCCATTCCCGGTGTATGTTCCTGATCCGATCTCGGTCTGTCTCCTCTTTATTCCTGGTCTAATTCCAGTCTATGTACTCCTGTACTGATCCCAGTCTATCGACTCCTGGTCTGATCCAGGTCTATCGACTCCCGATCTGATCCCGGTCTTATTCCTGGCCTGATCCCAGTTTAACTGCTCCTGGCTCCCGGTTTATCCGCCCGGGCTCTGCCGCCAGTAGCTCCGCAGCCCGCTCTTGCTCCAGCTCTAGACGGGTCAGGCCTCCCGCTGCTCCCCCCACCCTCTCCTCCCAGGCTCCGCCTGCAGCGCCACCCGCTCTCGGGATCACGGAGCTGCCGCCCTGCGCACGCCGAAAGGCTCCCGTTCCTTATGTGGAGCGGCGAGGGCGTAGAGGCTGCAGCGGGGCGGCGCTCCCTTCTTCGCCCGCCCCGCCGCCGGCCACAGGCACCGGGCGCCGCCTGCGGGTCGCTCCCGAGCCCAGCAGCTTGTTACCGCTCCCCGTCCGGACAAAGCGGAGACAGAGAGGGGCACAGGCTCTCTCCCCCATCGGGGACCTGCCCCCGAGCATCTGCTGCTTTGCCGTGCCGGGTTCGCGGTCGGCTGCAGCACCGTCCGCCGAGAGACCGAACAGAGGACAGTGCAAAGCACCGAGAGAACTAGCGGGGTCTCCCTCCCCCTGCCTGTGACATTTACCGGGAGTGTTGTCGAAGTTCCCGATGTATTGCTGAGGATCCCGACCACCCACCCCACAATCTCTCTGACCCACGACCGTCAGGAAGGAGGGACGGGAGCACCAGGACCAGGACCGACAGCCTGAGTAACAGCTTCTTCCCCCAGGCCGTGACACTGATGAACACCCTGTCACCAACGAGGTCTCGTCACTCGAGTGGTTTACTGTACTGTTTACCTGTGCTGCACATTACATGCTTTTTTTGAATTATTTTATTGACTTATTTGTGGTGATATTTTGTTTGAAGTGCCGTGTATGATATACGTACTGTGGGTGCACCGTGGTCCGCAGGTACAGTGTCTCGTTTGGTGGCAAATATGTACAGTCTGGTGACAATAAACTTGAATTTGTGGCGCCAGGTCAATGGAGCTCATCTCCCTGGGCCTGTGGGAGGAGAATCACAGTGATAACCCTGCACCCCCTCAGGACATTAACCCCTTTACTGATTGTCTTACATTGGTGCTCATAGAGCCATAACAGGCCGCTTGGCCCATCACAAGCAGTGGTAACCCATCCCTATTAATCCCGGCTTCCTGCACAGGGCCCCAGGCCTCAGTACCCGGGCCATTCAAGTGATAATGAGGTTTTAGTCTACAAATCCATTGAGGGGCATAAAACAAGGTGAATGCACAACTGTCTTATTCCCAGGGAAAGGGAGCTAAAATTTAATAAATTGATTAATTAGCTCAGGAATTAAAGTGCATTTATTATACAGTGTCCTCCAAGAGGTCCACAACCTTGTCATAGGGTTCGGAGGCTTGTGTGCCTCAATGACTCGGAGAGCTATGTTGCCTGGAGTCAGGGCTTTATAATGCTTTGGCTCTTGGTAGGGTCACCCATACCAAACAGGTCAAAGGATAGAGGCCAGAGTAAGGATGGTCCACCGGTCCTCCAGGTTCAGGGGTTCAGCTCAGGGCTAACAACCCTGACTGGTAAAACAAGATAGTTATGAAAAAAAACCCAGCAATGAAGACTCCTTCAGCATCTGTGCGTAATGGTATACCTGAGCCTCCAGCTGGGACCTACATGACTGACAGTAGTGAAAACCGAGAGAGCTACTGATATGATGAAGGAAGCCGTGTACGCCGTCAGAGAAGGAGGACCTTCATCGCTGCCCGAAACAACAGCAGGAAGTAAGAATGTATACAGTATACAACCTTGAGCTTAGTATTCCTGCAGGCTGCCACTAAAACAAAGAAATCCCATAGAACCTGTTTAAAGACCATCTGAAACCTCTGTCCACACAACTTGACCATCAGACGAGTGAACAAATCGTGCAAACGGCAACAAGTGCACAAATAAGACAAAAGGAAACACTAAGCGTCAAACCGCGGAGTCCCCAAAAGTGAGTCGACAGCTGCCGAGGTGTGTGAAGCCGGTACAGGAGCCGTGGCCGTGGAATGAGTTTTGTTCCTGTCACATTCAGGAGGTGCAGTGCAAAACTTGTCTTGGATCGGAGAGGTTTAAAAGGGACCCGAGGGGCGACTTCTTCACACAGAGGGTGGTCAGTAAATGGAAGGAGCAGCCAGAGGAAGTCTTTGAGGCAGGTACATCAATGATGTTTAAAAAGACATTAGATGAGGAGACAAGGGTTTCGGAGGAATATGAATGCAGCCAATTGGGGCCATTTTGGGCGTGCACCATGGTACTGCACTGTCACAGGCCCTTCAGTAAATGATGTTCCGCCAACTAAATGCCTAACTTTGTAAAAAAAAAATTTAAGAAATGATGCCAGGACTTGAGTTTTAGAGAAAAGTTAAATATGTTATTCCCTGGAGAGCAGGAGTTGAGGAGAGATTTGATGGAGGCACACAACATTATGGTGGGTATAGATAGGGTAAATGCAAGGAGGCTTTTTCCACTGGTGTTGGGTGAGACTAGAACTAGAGGTCATAGTTTAGAGTGAAACGTAAAATACTTAAGGGGAACCTAAGAGGGAATCTACTTCACTCAGAGAGTAGTGTGAGTGTGGAACGAGCTGCCAGAGGAAGTGGTGGATGTAAATTCAACTGGAAAATTTAAGAGAAGTTTGGATAAGTACAAGGACGAGAGGGTTTTGGTGGGGATGGTCCGGGTGCAGGTTGAAAAGACTGGGCAGAAAACCAGGTCAACATGGACTAGATGGGCCAAAGGGCTGGGTTTCCCTGTTGTAGTACTTTATGAACTAAGCCAGCATCATAAAAATACAACTGCAGATGCTGTGGATCAAAGAATACGTACACAATGCTGGAAGAACTCAGCAGGTCAGGCAGCATCCGTGAGAAAAGAGTAGCCAACGTTTCGGGCCGAGACCCCATTCCTGATGAAGTGTCTTGGCCCGTAACGTTGGCTACTCTTTTCTCATGGATGCTGCCTGACCTGCTGAGTTCTTCCAGCGTTGTGTTCGTCTTCTGCCTACATGATGTCCATATCCCTCAATTCTCTGTTTCCTTATGTGCATCTCACAAAGCCTCTTAAACAACTCTGTTGAATTTGACTAGAGAGTATATTGACTGGCTGCATCACAGCCTGGTATGGAAACACCGATGCCCTTGAGCAGAAAATCTTACAAAAAGTATTGGATACAGCCCAGTCCATCACAGGTAAAGCCTTCCCCATCACTGAGCACATCAACACGGGGAACAGTCATAGGAAAGCAACATCCATCATCTGGAACTCCTACCATCCAGGCCATGCTCTCTTGCTGTCGCTGCTGTCAGGAAGAAGGTACAGGAGCCTCAGGACCCACACCACCAGGTTCAGGAACAGTTATTACCCCTTAACCATCAGGAAGAAGGTACAGGAGTATCAGGACTCACACCACCAGGTTCGGGAACAGTTATCACCCCTCAATCATCAGGCTCCTGAACCAGAGGGGATAACTTCACTCACCCCATCACTGAACTGTTCCCACAACCTATGGACTCATTTTCTATGTTTCTAACTAATGTTTTGTTTTGTTATTTATTTATCTATGTATTTATTTGTTTGTTTTCTCTGTTTTTGTATTTGTAGTTTGTTGTGTTTTGCACAGTGTTTGTCCATTCTGTTGGTTATTGGACTTACTGAGTATGCCCACAAGAAGACAAATCTCGGGGTTGTATATGTGATGTATGTGTCCTTTGATAATAAGTTTACTTTGAACTTTGCCAATCTGACAGCCTTTAAAACTCCTTTACTGTATTAGTCTCCTTTCTTGTATTCACCAGCCATGGCAGATGGAGCCTGGAGCCTGTCTCCGTGCAGTATTACTCAACAAATACACTTCCACCCTCTTTCTGACTACGTGTTCCAGGTACTCATCAATCCTCGGGTGAAGAAAGTCCCTCTTAGATTCCCTTTAAATCTGTCTGTGTGTCCGAACCCCAGTCTGCTGGAGGCCAGAGGTGAAAGACAGCCTGTCTTGGGGTTATGTGCGTGGACAGGAGGGAGGAACGGGCCTTGTTTTGCTTCTGTGGTTTTGTTGCTTGTGATCTGCGTTCTTCTGCCGAGTACCGTGGGCATGCGATGTGTACCTGATAATTAAATTTGAATGTTGAATCTCTTTCCCCATACTTGTGTACATATGTATGTGTTACCATATACTAGCCTGAGATTCATTTTCTTGCAGGCATTCACAAAGAAACACACTGGAATCAATAAAAACTGCACACAACAAAGACGACAAGAACAATGTGCAAAAGACAACAGACTGCAAAACAATAAATAAACATCAATAAATAAATAAGCAATAAATATTGAGAACATGAGATGAAGTCCTTGCAACTGAGTCCATAGGTTGTGGAAACAGTTCAGTGATGGGGTGAGTGAAGTCATCCCCCTCTGGTTCAGAAGCCTGTTGGTTGAGGGGTAATAACTGTTCCTGAACCTGGTGGTGAGTTCTGAGGCTCCTGTGCCTCCTTCCTGATGGCAGCAGTGAGAAGAGAGCATGGCCTGGGTGGTGGTGGGGGTTCTTGACAATGCTCTCCTGCAACAGTGCTCCTTGTCAATGTGCTCAATGGAGGAATGACTGAACCATCCCAAGTAAAAAGACGGGTGAAAAAATCAGTCTGCTGGAGGGCAGGCTGTAGCAGAAAATGGACTGTCAACGTTGTGGGTCGATATCTTACATCTGGACTGATCTTGACCTGGAAGGTAACTCATTCATTCCACCCTCCCCCTCCCACCCACCCTTCCACAGATGCTGCCAGACCTGCTGAGGTTTCTCCAGCAGTTTTTCGCTCGACAGTCCCTTCGGTCAACCTGCTGGCGAACCTCCTCAGCACCCTGTCCGATACTATCACATCAAGTCACGTGCACAATTCATGTTCACTTGCCTACAGCAGCTTGACAGGCATAGAAGCAGAAACAGCACACAGAGACATAAGTTATAAATTAGAGAAGACCGTGAAGAAAAGGACTGCATAGTAAGACAGTTAGCTTGACACTTTACAGTGCCAGTGATCCAGGTTCAATTCCTGCCGCAGCCTGTAAGGGATTTAAACGTTCTCCCTGTCACCGCGCAGTCTCCGGTTTCTCCTCACAAAGACGTAGGGGTTAGTAGGCTAATTGGTCACATGGGTGTAACTGGGCAGCATGGGCTCGTTGGGCTGGAAGGCCCTGTTACCCTGCCGTACCTTTTTATTTTATTCTTTAGTTAGAGAGACAGCACAGAACAGGCCCTTCCGACACTTTGAACTGTGTCACCCGTCATCCCCGGATTTAATCCGAGCCTAATCGTGGTACAATCTAGAATGACCAATTACCCTCCTAGCCATCTTTGGACAGTGGGAGGAAACCAGAGCACCTGGAGGAAACCCATGCATTCCACGGGGAAGATGTACAGACTCCTTACAGAGAACTCCGGGATTGAACTCTGAACTCCGACACCCCAAGCTGTAATAGCATCGTGCTAATCACTAATCCACCGTGGCTCCCAATTAAATAATTAATACACAATCTGAGACGAGCCCCTGGCAGTGCAAGGGATGGTCTGTAGTGTTCCAGTTAGGATGTGCTGGCTGGATCAAAAATCCAATGGTTGTTGGAATGAAGCTGTTCTTCGACTCAGTCGTGTGAGATTTCAGGCTTCTGTACCTCCTGATTTATGGTTGCAGTGAGAATCTGGCATAGTCCAGATGGTGAGGATCTTTGATGATAGATCGTAAACACAAGAGATTTTGCAGATGCTGGAAATCCAAAGCAGCACACACAAAATGCTGGAGAAACTCAGCAGGCCAGGCAGCATCGATGGAAATGAATGAACAGTCGATGTTTCGGGCTGAGACCATTCATTAGTATTGACGCTAGATGCTATCTTTCTGAGGGCAAGCCTCTTGTAGATGCTGTCAGTGGTGGGGAGTTGTGCCTGTGGTAGACTTGGCTGTGTCCACTACTCTCTGCAGCCTCTTACAGTCCTATATGCTGCAATTCCATTCTAGTCCTCAAAGCAAGTAGTCAATAGACTTTCAGCAGTACATCTGTCGGTATTTCTTCGAGCATTTGGGGACACACCAAATCCCCTGAAGCTTCTAATAAAAGAAAAGGTGCTGGTGTGCTTTAGAACATAGAACATAGAAATCTACAGCACATTACAGGCCCTTCGTCCCATAATGTTGTATCAACCATGTAACCCATTTTAGAAACCTCCTAGAATTTTCCTACCACATAGCCTTCCAATTTTCTAAGCTCCATGTACCTATCTAAGAGTCTCTTAAAAGACCCTACTGTATCCTCTTCCACCACCATCGCTGGCAGTTCATTCCACGCACCAACCACTCTCTGTGTAAAAAATTTACCCCAACATCCCCTCAATACCTATTTCCAAGCACCTTAAAACTATTCCCCCCATGTTAGGCATTTCAGAACTGGGATAAAGCCTCTGGCTATCCACATGATCAATGCCCCTCCTCATCTTATACACCTCTATCAGGTCACCTCACATCCTCCATTGCTCCAAGGAGAAAAGGCCAAGTTCACTCAACCTATTCTCATAAGGCACACTTTCCAAATCCAGGCATCATACTTGTAAATCTCCTTTCTGCACTCTCTCCATAGTATCACATGCTTCCTGCAATGAGGTGACCAGAAATGATCATAGTTCTCCATAGTTGCATCTATGTTCTGAGCCTCGGACAGGTCACTCAGGATATTCACATCCAGGAATCTGAACTCTCCCCACCTCTCCAGTGAGAACAGGGATTTGGTCTCCTGACTTCCCCTCTCTGAAGTTAATGATTAACTCCTTGGTTTTGCTGACGATGAGTTGTTATTGTGGCATCACTCAACCAGGTGTCCTACCTCACTCCTGTATGCTGACCCATCCTCACCTGTGATTCGGCCAACACAGTGGTGTCGTCAGTGAATTTGTAGATGGTGTTGGAGATGTGCTCAGCCACACGGCCATGGGTGTACAGGGAGCAGAGCAGAGGACTAAGCACGTAGCTCGGAGTGCAGCTGTGCTGATGGTCAGCGGGGAGGAGATGTTGTTCCTGATCCGTATGGATTGAGGTCCGTCAATGGGGAAATCAAGGATCCAGGTGCAGAGGCCCAGGTCTTGGGGACTGGGGATGAAGTTGGGATGGAGCAGTTGTGTTGAACACTGAGTTGTCGTCAAAGAACAGCAGTCTAATGCACACTTCAGTTGTCAGGTGGTCCAGAGCAGAGTGGAGAGTCGGTGAGATTGTATCTGCTGTTGACCTGTTGTGGTGGTAGGCAGAATTAGAATCAGGTTTAATTTCACTGGCATACAGTCTGTATACACACATACAGTACTGTGCAAAAGTGTTAGCCACCCCAGATACATATATGTGCCCGAGACTTTTGCACAGTGCTGTACATACTTGCTGTATAAATATTATATTGTACATAATAAGCAGTGCAAACAGAAAAAATAGTGAGGTAGTGTGCGTGGATTCATTGTCCATTCAGAAATGTGATGGCGGAGGGGAAGGTGTTGAGTGTGGGTCCTCAGGCTCCAGGACCTCCTGACGGTAGCAATGAGAAGACATCACGTCCATGGTGACCGCTTCTTAATGATGGATGCAGGCTTTTTGAGACGTCACCTTTTGCCTCAATGCTATGTCAACGATGGAGATGGGCCCAAATGGAAGTGGAGTAATGCTGGAGGAACTCAGCAATTCAGGCAGCATCTATGGAGGGGAATAAACCCAGGTTATCTCTGAAGCAGATCTGATTCACGCCAAAACCAACCCCTCGAAGCACTTCATTGGAGTGGATGGAAATGCCGCCAGACGGGAGCCACAGAGGCAGGTCGCCACCATGCTGTTCTTCAGCACTGATTTTATGAATACCCTTTTGAAGCAGGTGGTAACTTTAGACATCAAAAGCGAGTTGCTGTCGGCAAAGGCCGCTGACGGCAGCTCACCACAGTCCCCTGTCCTGGGCCGGCCTTTCCAGTTGTCCCCAGGTGAAGTACGTCATTGAAGACCCTTCCTCTCCCAGGGATGAGTGCTTCTGCTAGCCCCATTCCCAGCCCCCCCCCCCCCCCCCACTTTCACAGCCGGGATCAGGACTGCCCGTCGGGAGTTCATTCCCGACCCCCCTCCTCCTTTCACAGGCGGGATCGGGACTGTCTGTGGGGAGTTAATTCCCAGCCCCCTCCCCTCCTTTCACAGCCGGGATCGGGACTGTCCGTGGGGAGTTAATTCCCGACCCCCCCTCCTTTCACAGCCGGGATCGGGACTGTCCGTGGGGAGTTAATTCCCGACCCCCCCTCCTTTCACAGCCGGGATCGGGACTGTCCGTGGGGAGTTAATTCCCGACCCCCCCCTCCTCCTTTCACAGCCGGGATCGGGACTGTCCGTGGGGAGTTAATTCCCGACCCCCCCTCCTCCTTTCACAGCCGGGATCGGGACTGTCTGTGGGGAGTTAATTCCCGACCCCCCCTCCTCCTTTCACAGCCGGGATCGGGACTGTCCGTGGGGAGTTCATTCCCGACCCCCCTCCCCTCCTTTCACAGCCGGGATCGGGACTGTCCGTGGGGAGTTCATTCCCGACCCCCCTCCCCTCCTTTCACAGCCGGGATCGGGACTGTCCGTGGGGAGTTAATTCCCAACCCCCCCTCCTTTCACAGCCGGGATCAGGACTGCCCACGGGGAGTTCATTCCCAGCTGGGATCGGGACTGTCCGTGGGGAGTTAATTCCCGACCCCCCCTCCTCCTTTCACAGCTGGGATCGGGACTGTCCGTGGGGAGTTAATTCCCGACCTCCCCTCCTCCTTTCACAGCCGGGATCGGGACTGTCCGTGGGGAGTTAATTCCCGACCCCCCCTCCTCCTTTCACAGCTGGGATCGGGACTGTCCGTGGGGAGTTCATTCCCGACCCCCCTCCCCTCCTTTCACAGCCGGGATCGGGACTGTCCGTGGGGAGTTAATTCCCAACCCCCCCTCCTTTCACAGCCGGGATCAGGACTGCCCACGGGGAGTTCATTCCCAGCTGGGATCGGGACTGTCCGTGGGGAGTTAATTCCCAGCCCCCCCTCCTTTCACAGCCGGGATCAGGACTGTCCACGGGGAGTTCATTCCCAGCTGGGATCGGGACTGTCCGTGGGGAGTTCATTCCCAGCCCCCTCCCCCCCTTTCACAGCCGGGATCGGGACTGTCCGTGGGGAGTTAATTCCCAGCCCCCCCCTCCTTTCACAGCCGGGATCAGGACTGCCCACGGGGAGTTCATTCCCAGCTGGGATCGGGACTGTCCGTGGGGAGTTCATTCCCAGCCCCCTCCCCCCCTTTCACAGCCGGGATCGGGACTGTCCGTGGGGAGTTAATTCCCAGCCCCCCCTCCTTTCACAGCCGGGATCAGGACTGCCCACGGGGAGTTCATTCCCAGCTGGGATCGGAACTGTCCGTGGGGAGTTAATTCCCAGCCCCCCCTCCTTTCACAGCCGGGATCAGGACTGTCCACGGGGAGTTCATTCCCAGCTGGGATCGGGACTGTCCGTGGGGAGTTCATTCCCAGCCCCCCCACTCCTTTCACAGCCGGGATCGGGACTGTCCGTGGGGAGTTCATTCCCGACCCCCCCTCCTTTCACAGCCGGGATCGGGACAGTCCACGGGGAGTTCATTCCCAGCTGGGATCGGGACTGTCCACGGGGAGTTGCCATGTTCTACAGTGCTTTGGTAGCACTGGTAAGAGTTGACAGGGACAAGTTGAAATTCTTTAGTCTCCTGAGGAAGAAGAGGCGTTAGTAAACTTTCTTGGCTATGACATCAACACTGTTTGGCCTGGATGCTATGCATGGATTCACCCTACTGAAGGATGTTCTAATTTCTGGCTTGGAGTCTGAGGGTTATCAGGAGTTATGGGGGCTTGAGTAGGTGTGTCATTGCTCTGTCTTTCAAAGTGTGCATAAAAATCATGGAGTTCATGTGGAAGTGATGGGTTATTGCCACTAATGTTACCCGATCTCGGCTTGTAGGATGTAATAACAGGCAAGCCCTGCCACAGCCGTCGAGCATCATTTCTGATTCTAGCTTCGTCTAGAATTGTCCCTTTGCACGCGAGATGGTGTTCCAGAAAACTCTACTGATGAACGATGGAGCGATTCATAGCGATGGATGCGCTATGATCTGGATTGGGGACATCAATGCCCAGAAATGGAGAAGTCTGCAGAATGTGGTGGAGACAGCCCAGTTCATCATGAGCAAAGCCCTCCCCACCACTGAGTAAATTTACAAGGAGCACTACCATCATCGAAGACCCCTCTCTCGATCCAGGTCATGCTCTCTTCTCACTGCACCCTGGGGCAGGAGATACAGAAGCCTTGGGTCCTACATCACCTGGTTCAGGAAGAGTTGTTACACTTCAGCCATCGGGCTCCTGAACCGGAGAGGAAAACTTCACTCACCACTCCTCTGAACTGATCCTGTGACCCCTGGGCTCACTCTCAAGGACCCTTCACAACTCATTTTTACTTTTATTTTCACAGTTTGTCTTTTTTGGTTGTTTGTCATTTTAAGTATAGATTTTTGTCAGATTCTGGTGTGAAGCACAATGTTTTTACAGCACTTGCCTCTGTCCGTGAGGGAAGGAATGGCTAACACTCCCCCCCCCACCCCCATCGCTCTTACTGGGGTACAGGCTGCCAGAGTCTTCTGTCCTAGGCCAGTCTTTCAAGTGTTCCCAGGAGCAGACGATCGAAGATTCTTCCTGTCCCAGCGATGAGGACTTCGGAGCTTCTGTTAACATTTCTGTATTTCTGGGATTTTACGGGGTGGGGTTGCTAGTCCCAGGCCCAACCCTCCTCCTTTCACAGCCGGGCTTGGGACCGTCCATGTCAGAGTTGAGTGGATAATACCAGGGGGCATAATTTAAGGGGTGATATGGTAGTGTAGCACCTGTGTAACACTATTACAGCTGCAGCGGCCCGGGTTCGATTCCCGCCGCTCCCTGTGAGGAGTTTGTGCGTTATCCCCGTGACAGTGTGGCTTTCCTTTGGGTGCTCCGGTTTCCTCCCACAGTCATTCCAGAGGCGTGCCGATTAGTAGGTTAATTGGTCACATTGGTGTAATGGGGGGGGGGGCAGAAGGCCAGTTACTATGCTGTATCTCTAAATAAATAAAAAAAAACCCTGTGTACTTTGACGATAAGATTACTTTGAATTTGAAAGACTTACTGTTGTAGTCTGGGAGTGGTGTTGCTGGGGAGAGACATGTATCTGGAAGTGAGGGAGACTTTGCTGTGGCCCAGACCCACACGGTCACAGGGTAAACTCCACACAGAGACAGCAACCGAGGTCAGGACTGGACCTGGGTCATCAGACCGGAGACATCAGCGCTAACCACTGCAGCGCTGAGTCCCTGCTAAAACAGGAAATACTGAGGAGCTTCGCGTCTTCAAATGTGAAGAAATTGCCACATCTGGGTGAAGTGTACCACAGGCCGTTAAACGAAGCGCAAGAGGAAATTGCAAGAGCTCCAACCACAATTGTCCAACCCCCTCCAACGGCAGGATGTTTATGGACAGAAGATAGAGGATTGGGAAGCTTATAAAAAACTGGCAGAAGGAAACTAAGAAGGTCATTAGTACGGAAAAGATGAATTATGAAAGGAAGCTGGCGACTAATATCAAAGAAGATACTAAAAGCTTTTCTAAGTATATAAAGGGTAAAAGAGAGTTGAGGGTAGACATAGGACCAATAGAAAATGACGCTGGAGATATTGTAATGAGAAACGCAGAGATGGCAGAGGAACTGAATGCGTATTTAACATCAGTCTTCACAGTGGAAGACATCTGCAGTATAACGGACATTCAAAAGTGTCAGGGAAGTGAAGTTTGTGTAGTGAAAATTACGACTGAGAAGGTGCTCAGGAAGCTTAATGGTCTGAGGGTGGATAAATCTCCTGGACCTGATGGAATGCACCCTCAGCTTCTGAAGAAAGTAGCTGGAGAGATTGCGGAGGCATTAACAATGATCTTGCAAGAACCCATTTGATTCTGGCATTGTACTGGATGACTGGAAAACTGCAAATGTTACTCCATTATTTAAGAAGGGTAGGAGGCAATAGAAAGGAAACTATAGACCCGTTAGCCTGACATCAGTGGTTGGGAGGTTGTAGGAATTGATTGTTAGGGATGAGATTATGAAATACCTGGAGGCACATGACAAGATAGGCCAAAGCCAGCATGGTTTCCTGAAAGGAAAATCCTGCCTGACAAAACTACTGCAATTCCTTGAGGAAATTACAAGTAGAGTAGACAAAGGAGATGCAGTAGTTGTGGTGTACTTGGATTTCCAAAAGGCCTTTGACAAGGTGCCACACATGAGGCTGCTTAGCAAGATAAGAGCCCATGGAATTACAGGGGAGTTACTAGCATGGGTGGAGCATTGGTTGATCGGCAGAAAACAGAGAGTGGGAATAAAGGGATCCTATTCTGGCTGGTTGCAGGTTACCAGTGGAGCTCCACAGGGGTCGGTGTTGAGACCGCTGCTTTTTACGATGTATGTCAATGATTTGGACTATGGGATTAATGGATTTGTGGCTAAATTTGTCAATGATACAAAGATAGGTGGAGGAGTGGGTAGTGTTGAGGAAACAGAGAGCCTGCAGAGAGACTTAGATAGTTTAGGGGAATGGGTAAAGAAGTAGCAAATGAAATACAATGTTGGAAAGTGTATGGTCATGCACTTTGGTGGAAGAAATAAACGGGCAGACTATTATTTAGATGGGGAGAGAATTCAAAATGCAGAGATGCAAAGGGACTTGGGAGTCCTTGTGTAAGATACCCTAAAGGTTAACCTCCAGATAGAGTCGGTGGTGAAGAAGGTGAATTCAGTGTTGGCATTCATTTCTAGAGGTACAGAATAGAAGAGCAGGGATATGATGTTGAGGCCCTATAAGGCACTTGTGAGACCACACGGAGTATTGTGTGCAGTTTTGGGCTCCTTATTTTAGAGAGGATATACTGACATTGGAGAAGGTTCAGAGAAGATTCACGAGAATGATTCCAGGAATGAAAGGGTTACTGTATAAGGAACGTCTGGCAGCTCTTGGGCTGTATTTCCTGGAGTTCAGGAGAATGAGGGGGGATCTCATAGAAACATTCCGAATGTCAAAATGCCTGAACAGATTAGATATGGCAAAGTTATTTCCCATGGTAGGTGAGTCGAGGACAAGAAGGGCACGACTTCAGGATTGAAGGACGCCCATTTAGAACTGAGCTGCGGAGAAATTACTTTAGTCAGAGGGTGGTAAATCTGCGGAATTTGTTGCCACGAGCGGCTGTGGAGGCCAAGTCATTGGGTGCATTTAAGGCAGAGATGGATAGGTTGCTGATTAACCAGGGCAACAAAGGGTATGGGGTGAAAGTAGGGGAGTGGAGATGACTGGATGAAGTGGATCAACCCATGACTGAATGGCGAAGCAAACTTGATGGACCAAATGGCCTACTTCTGCTCCTATAACTTATGGACTTATGGTCTTAAGACAGTATGACAACACATCAGATGCCATTCAGTCCATCAGATACATGTAGACTCCCAGTATATTAACCGCATCGCCCTCTTTAAGTGATTACCACTCTCATCATTTCCCTGTAAATTGGTTCATTATTGTCACATGTACTGAGCTATGGTGAAAATCTTTGTTTTACAAGCCATCCATACAGATTATTTCATCACATCAGTACATTGAGGTAGCACCAGGGAATGCAGATTAAGGGACAGTCCTGATGAAGGGCGTCAGCAAGAGATGTTGTCTCTTTATTCCCTTCTGTAGATGCTGGCTGGCCTGCCGAATTCCTCTGGCATTTTGTGTGTGTTACACAGAATGAATTGTTACAGTTACACGGAAAGAGCCGTGCGGGTAGACAATAATGTCCAAGGTCATGGCGAGGTAGACTGTGAGGTCACCAATCCCTCTCTCTCGCAGCTGGTTCCACCATGGGCACAAGTCCAGGCACATTTATGGATGAGGGAAAAATGCTTCAGAGGGAAGGGTTAGACTTATCTTAGAGTAGGTTAGGTTGGCACATTGTGGGCCAAAGGGCCTCTACTGTTCTGTGTTCCAAGCTTCCCCACCAACAAGGACATTTTCAAAGGGTGGAGTCTCAAAAAGTGGCTTCCATCATTAAGGGCCTCCATCACACAGGACATGGTCTCTCCTCATTGCTACCATCAGGGAGGAGACACAAGAGCCTTAAGACTCCTTAACATTTCTCCCTCCACCATCATGAGCACTACCTCAATACTCCTCTTTTGCACTGGAGGGGATTTGGAGGAGGTCCAAGGGGGTGTGCCAATATTATGGCTGGGAAACCAGGAGGACAAACACGACGTTCTGCAGATGCTGGTAATCTTGAGCAACCCACACAAATAACCGGATGGTGCAGAACGTCCTCAAGACGGTGAAACATGGGAGCAGAATCAGGCCATTCAGCCCATCGAGTCTCCTCCGCCATTCCATTCTCCTGCCTTCTCCCTGTAACCTTGGGCCCCCTGACTAATCAAGAATCTACCAATCTCTGTTTTAAATATACCCAATAACTTGGCCTCTGCAGCAGTCTGAATTCACCACCCTCTGGCTAAAGAAATTCCTCCTAATTTCTGTTCTAAATGTCAATGAAGTTAGATTTCAGGCTGGGTAATTCCCCCCGTAGATGCTGCCTGACTTGCTGAGCTCCTCCAGCGTTTTGTGTGGTGTTGCTGTGGAAACGGGGAGAGGAGTTGGTAACCTGAAGGACTGGTGGGGGGATGTAGAAAAGTTTACTTCTACCTGAGGCGTGGCCAGTGGGTGGTGGGGGGGGGGGGGGGTTGGGAATTGTCCGGAACTCTCTCTCTGAGGGCGTGGGAGAGGCCGAAACCCTCCCCATATTTCCCTGAAGAGGACGACAGGCCTACTGCTGGCAGGTGAGATCAGTCCGGATAGCTCTTGTTTTGGCTGGCACAACCGAGACGGTCCAAATGGCCTCCTGCGTACCGGATTTTGAGCAACCCTACAAAATGTGCAGTATAGCAGGAGAGGCCGCACACCAGTAAAAACAGGAAAGCGGCTGTGGTTTCCATAGCTGCTTATAAGGCTGCGACATCAGCAGTAAATCAATTGTAAACGTATTAACCATAGCAACTCCATCTAGGTGTAGTTTCCAAGGATACAGTATCTATGGATACTCGCTCAATAGTTGGTTTCTGGGGATGTGAGCTCTCCAGATCCAGTTTCCCCGGCTCCACTATAGTAATCAATCACACTGACGGAAGAGGGACTATCGCCCCCTCTAGTGACGTACCTCGGGAACTGCACCGCGTAGGCTCTGATTTCAGATTCAAGATAGTTTAATATCATTTCCAACACACAGCTGTAAAGAAGAACGAAATAATTGTTACTTCAGATCTGAAGCAGCACAAAAATGCAATAAGTTAAAGAAGACAATAATAATGTAAAACACTATAACTATAAATAAATGAGATAGCTTATATACTTCCGCCTCCTCCAACGGGATCCCACTACCAAGCACATCTTTCCGGCCCCCCCTCTTTCTACTTTCCGCAGGGATCGCTCCCTACGCGACTCCCTTGTCCATTCGTTCCCCCCCATCCCTTCCCACTGATCTCCCTCCTGGCACTTATCCTTGTAGGCGGAACAAGTGCTACACCTGCCCTTACACTTCCTCCCTCACCACCATTCAGGGCCCTGGACAGTCCTTCCAGGTGAGGCGACACTTCACCTGTGAGTCGGCTGGTGTGGTATACTGCGTCCGGTGCTCCCGGTGTGGCCTTTTATATATTGGTGAGACCCAACGCAGACTGAGAGACTGTTTTGCTGAACACCTACGCTCTGTCCGCCAGAGAAAGCAGGATCTCCCAGTGGCCACACATTTTAATTCCACATCCCATTCCCATTCTGATATGTCTGTCCATGGCCTCCTCTACTGTCAAGATGAAGCCACACTCAGGTTGGAGGAACAAGACCTTATATTCCGTCTGGGTAGCCTCCAACCTGATGGCATGAACATTGACTTCTCCAACTTCCGTTAATGCCCCTCCTCCCCCTTACCCCATCCCTATTATATTTAGTTTTTTCCCCCTCCCCTTTTTTTTCTCTCTCTCTGCCCATCACTCAGCCTGTTCTCCATCTCCCTCAGGTGCTCCCCTCCCCCTTTCTTTCTCCCTAGGCCTCCTGCCTCATGATCCTTTCCCTTCTCTAGCTCTGTATCCCTTTTGCCAATCACCTTTCCAGCTCTTAGCTTCACCCCACCCCCTCCTGGCTTCTCCTATCATTTCGCATTTCCCCCCTCCCACTTTCAAATCTCTTACTATCTTTCCTTTCTGTTAGTCCTGACGAAGGGTCTCAGCCCGAAACGTCGACAGTACTTCTCCCTATAGATGCTGCCTGGCCTTCTGCGTTCCACCAGCATTTTGTGTGTGTTGCTTGAATTTCCAGCATCTGCAGATTTCCACGTGTATGCTCATATACACAGGTTGATTGTACGCCCATAAAGTGACGCAGGGCACAGGAGTGTCTGTACATAAAGTGACTGACAGGAAATGATAAAGTAGTGGTGGTGGTGGGTGTGGAGAGCTGCGTTAGTGGGTGGAGGTGTTGGTCAGCCTTACTGTTTGGGGAAAGTAACTGTTTTTGTGTCTAGTGGTCCTGGTGTGGCTGTAACTAATGGGAATGGGACACACAGTCCATGGGCAGGGTGTGTGGGATCCTTTATGATGTTACTAGCACTTTGCTGGCAATGTTCTGTACGCATGTCCCTGATGGTGGGCAAGCTGGTGCCAGTGATGCGTTGGACAGTTTTGACTACCCCGTTGTTGAGCCTCCCTGGCCACCGCAGTGCAGTTTCCGTACCATACAGTGATGCAGCGTGTTGGGATGCTCTCCAGTGCCCATCTGTAGAATGAATCTCTTCGTAGGAGTTAAGACAATTAATTGGTCAATGTTAACTGTTGGACACTGAGAGCAAACCGAGGTTGCAAAGTGAATAGGAATCCAACGACTAATCACCAGCGTAAAGATGGAATTCCATTAAATCAAAGCTGATGCAGTACTGTGGCAGTTGGTGTAACTCTTTATAGTGCTAGTGACTTGGGTTCAATTCCCGCCACTGCCTGTAAGGAGTTTGTACGTTCTCACCATGACCGCGTGGGTTTCCTCCGGGTGCTCTGGTTTCCTCCCACAGTCCAAAGGCGGACGGATAGAGTTCAGTCTGCAGTGTTGGTGCCAGAAGCATGACGATACTTGCAGGCTACCCTCAGCACATTCTCAACTGCACGACGTTCGATACTTCGACACACATGTGACGAATAAAGCTGATCTCTAAACTTTAAGGGACGGCAGATGCGGGAATCTGGAACAAGCAATCTGCAGAAGGAATTCGGCAGGTCGAGCAGCATCTGATGTGGGAGAAGGAATTACAAACAAGGGAAAGTCTGCAGATGCTGGAAATCAAAGCAACACACACAAAAATCTGGAGGAACTGCATAGGTCAGGCGGCTCCCATGGAAAAGAGTGAACAGATGGCGTTGTGGGCCGAGGTGCACTACACAGTACATATAACTCACACAATACATAAAGTAACATTACTATAAAAATAGCAAATGATAAAAATAGATTCCTTCTCTTTACTCTGCCCATCTACCCTCTCCAATCTCCAGGGATTTGACTGGAAACTCCAACAGTTCCAATTCCCCCCACAGATGCTGTCTGACCTGTTGAATTCCTCCCACACTTTACTTTTGAAGTCACATTTAAGTCCTCGTTGATGCCGCCCATTACGAAAGAAGCACCAGTAGCATTACACTGTGTACTTTTTAACCTGTGTTGTAATTGCACCTTGTGCTAAATGTCAATCTTCTGGAATCTATTTTCATTATTTGTTAATTTGTTTATTGTAATATTACTTTAGGTGCTGTGTGTGTGAGTTATATGTATGGTGTTATGCACCTTGGTCCGGATGAAGATTGTTTTGTTTAACAGTACACATGTGTACGGTTGAATGACAATAAACTTGAACTTGAACATTCTTAGAGGGATTTAACTTCCAGGTCAACAGTGAACAGAGGGCAGGGTTTTATCATCATAGTGACACAGGCCCTTCAGCCCGTCAAACACCTATGTAAAGGATTTTTAGTTTATTGACATCATTTGCGTCAATGTTCAACGCAGTCCAAAGATGTGCTGGGGGCAGCCCACGCGTGTCACCTTGCTTCCAGCACCAAAGTAGCGTGCCTGTAGTTTACTAACCCAAGCTCTACATCTTTGGAAGGAAATCAGAGCACCCAGAGGAAACGCATGTGGTTATTATGTATGACTTGAGTATTTCTTGTGAACACTGCTTATCTGATGACCTGTGCCTGTGATGCTGCTGTAACACCTCATGATTGCACAGGCCAATGCAGCAGGAGGTTATCAGATCAATCTGTACCTGTGATGCAAGAAGTCGAGTTTAACAAGCCTTTAAGAATACTTTTGTGTTGCCTTACCTCTGCACTTCATTAGTATGACATCTCTTAACAACTCTGCTTTTCAGAGTTCAAAGTAAATTTATTATATGTCACCACAAACAACCCAGAGATTCATTTTCCTGTGGGCGCTCTCAATAACTGGAATAATAATGATAACAGAATCAGTAAAAGACTTCCCAACCAGAGCAGAGACAGCACCAGACTGTGCAAATACAAAAAGACAGTGAGCAGTTCCGAGTTTGTCGAGAATCATGGGTGTGGTAATTAGAAAAGTAACCATTATTTATATCAAAGTTCAAATAGGTTAAAGCTCAAAGTGAATTTATTACCAAAGTACATACAGTATATGTCACCATATGCTACTTTAAGATTCATTTATGTTATCTAAAACTTTGACAAGCTTCTATAGATGTGCAATGGAGAGTATATTGACTGGCATCACTGCCTGGTATGGAAACCCCAATGTCCTACCAAACGCAGTGGACACAGCCCGGTTCATCTCTGGTAGAGCCCGCCTCACCATTCAGCACATCCACACAGAGCATAGTCACAGGAAGACAGCATCCGACATCAGGGACCCCCTACCACCCAGGATGCGTTCACTTCCAGCTGCTGCCATCAGGAAGAAGATACAGGAGCACCAGGACCCACCCCACCAGGTTCAGGAAGAGTTACTACCCCTCAACCATCAGGCTCTTTAACCAAAGGGGATAACTTCATGCACCCCATCACTGACCTGTTCCAATAGCCCATGGACTCACTTTCAAGGACTCTTCATCCCATGTTCCCATTATTTATTGTTTGGGTGTGGTCTTCCATTGATTTTATTATGGTTTTTGGATTTACTGATTACAGCCGCAAGAAAACAAATCTCCGAATCTCAGGGTTGTTTAAGGTGACGTACATGCACTTGGATAATAAATTTACTTTGAAGTTTAACTTTTCTTGCAGGCATACCCAGTAGAACAAAGACGTACGATGGAATGAATGAAGACTGAGGCACAAAGCCGGACAAGCGGCCGATGCGCAAAAGGAGACAAAGCTGCGGAAATACAAAAAAAACATAATAATGAAAAATAAATAAATAGGCAAACAAGAGATAGATAAGAAATGAATACGTAACTAAATAAATAAAGCTGATAACATGACTCGTAACATTCTAGAAAGTGAATCATTTAAACCTTGTGCAATTCGTCAGATAGTGCAACAAAATCATATCAGTACTGCACTTTGATGGCCAGTTGGTGGCGTAGTGGCATCAGCGCTGGACTTCGGAGCAAAGGCTCCCGAGTTCGAATCCAGCCGGCTCCTTTGCATGCTTTCCCTCCGTGCTGGGTTGAGGTTCGAGCTAGCAACTCGGCCTCGTGAAAACAAGAAAGCCTGCTAAAAAACCGCCGTCACAGCGGCGTCCCGATGACTCCACTCGGAGTTACGGGCCTTCTTCTCTACTTCTTCACTGCGCTTTGATAATAAGTTTATGTTGAAATCAGACACCATTTAACTCCATTTCAAGGACAACCTCAGCCCCAAGAGGTTGGACAGGCAGGAGCTGCTTTCTTTCGAGTGGGAAAGGCTGAGGGGAGAACTTTATACAGTTTTGCGAGGCATAGATTAGAGTAGATCTTGAGCAATACGCACAAAACAACACACATGAAATGCTGGAAGAACTCTACAAGTTAGGCAACATCTATAGAGAGGAATGAACTGTCACTGTTTCAAGCCAAAATCCATCATCAGGTCTGAAATGTTGACTGTTTATTTCATCCATAGCTGCTGGCTGACTTGCTGAGTTCCTCCTTCACTTTGCTGAACATTATCAGCTCCCACAGAATTTCTTATGTCATCTGGTATCTTCTTGCTGCAAATGACAGATCTCACTGTATGTTTTTGATCTTGTTACGTATTCAGGCAACAATAAATATATATGAGTTAGGCAAGGGTTTTTATAACAAATAACACGTTTATTAAACACTGAAAACAAATCCCCCAAAAGTAAACAAACACTAGCTTAACCGGAACTCAGCTGCTGTGCGGCAGATTCACAGTTCTTAATAGCGTTGCAGTTCAAACAGTTCTTAAAGCGGTATTGAAAAAAAAACAGTTCTTTAAAGCGGTATGCCGAAAGTTCAAAAGCTCACAGTCCATTTAAAAGGAGAGACTTTTTAAAGCGATTTAAATTCTCTTCCACGTAGTTGTCCTTCGATTCCCCGGCATCGAACTTTCCCACGAAGAATTTTATGGAATATAACGGCTTAAAGGCACTGACCTTTCTTCCACACTATTCTCAATCTCCCGCTATCCCAGCGGAGATTAACACGAGAACAGTCAACGAAATCCTTCCGAATGAGGATCACACAAGGTCGAACTTTCCACCGTCGAAAATCGATTCTCCTCGATCTTTATCTTCCAAATTCTTATCTTCACTCCCCACCAGCAAAGAAACCGCAGGCAATGACCTTTTAAACTTTAGGCATTATATAAAACTTCATTTTTCAACTAAACTGCGTCATCACATTAAATCACGCAGTGACATGAAGTCAACGGCAAATCCAGCCACGAACTGCCCCACCTGACAGGGGTGGGTCTTCCTTTTATACCCTGTAAAAAAAACCTGTCACATGACCTCTACTGGCGGGAAAATGACATCACTCCACCATCACAAGACCATTACCTCAAGTCCAGTATAACTTCAACCCCAGTCACGTGACAAGGGTACCACTGTCACGTGTCACGGGTACGTAACAATCTAGATGTGACAAATAGAAGTTATCTTTTTGCCCTCACCTCTAAAAGGACCACAACCTTGCCGTAGGGTAGGAGGCCTGCATGCCTCAATGATCCAGAGAGCTATGTTGGCTTGAGTCAGGGCTTTATGCTTTGGCTCTTGGTAGGGTCACCCATGCCAAACAGGTCAAAGGTTAGAGGACGGACTTAGCATGGCCCACCAGTCCTCCATTTTGGGGGGAGGGTGTGGTGGTTCAGCGCAGGGTAACAACCCTGACTGGTAAAACAAAATTGTTAAGGAAACAGCAATGGAGAATCCTTCTACATCTGAGTGGAACGATATTCCTGAGCCTCCAACTGGGACTTGCATGACTGACAGCAGTGAAAACAGACAGGAAGCTACTGACATGATGAAGGAAGTCCAAACACTGCCAGAAACAGAGGGCCTTCATTGCTGCCCAAAACACCAGCGGCATACCGGGAACAGCCAGCCTGCCCTTTTCTCCCCAGGATGATAATGTCCAATAATAGAAGCATACGTTAAAGGTGAGAGGGGGCCAGTTTGAAGGAGGAGTGCTGCGTCAGGTTTTGTTTTCACGGAGAGTGTCTGATGCCAGGAATGTGCTGTCGGGGTGGTGGTGGAGACAGGTAACATAGCAGCTTTGAGGAGACTCCCAGATATGCAAATGGATGTGCAGAGAAAGAGGGAAACGGTCAATGTGCAGAGAAAGGGGGAAACGGTCAATGTGCAGAGAAAGGGGGAAATGGTCAATGTGCAGAGAAAGAGGGAAATGGTCAATGTGCAGAGAAAGGGGGAAATGGTCAATGTGCAGAGAAAGAGGAAACGGTCAATGTGCAGAGAAAGGGGAAATGGTCAATGTGCAGAGAAAGGGGGAAACGGTCAATGTGCAGAGAAAGAGGGAAACGGTCAATGTGCAGAGAAAGAGGGAAACGGTCAATGTGCAGAGAAAGAGGGAAACGGTCAATGTGCAGAGAAAGGGGAAACGGTCAATGTGCAGAGAAAGAGGGAAACGGTCAATGTGCAGAGAAAGAGGGAAACAGTCAATGTGCAGAGAAAGAGGGAAATGGTCAATGTGCAGAGAAAGAGGGAAATGGTCAATGTGCAGAGAAAGAGGGAAACGGTCAATGTGCAGAGAAAGAGGGAAATGGTCAATGTGCAGAGAAAGAGGGAAATGGTCAATGTGCAGAGAAAGGGGAAACGGTCAATGTGCAGAGAAAGGGGAAATGGTCAATGTGCAGAGAAAGGGGAAATGGTCAATGTGCAGAGAAAGGGGGAAACGGTCAATGTGCAGAGAAAGGGGGAAACGGTCAATGTGCAGAGAAAGAGGGAAACGGTCAATGTGCAGAGAAAGGGGGAAACGGTCAATGTGCAGAGAAAGAGGGAAATGGTCAATGTGCAGAGAAAGGGGGAAATGGTCAATGTGCAGAGAAAGAGGGAAATGGTCAATGTGCAGAGAAAGAGGGAAACAGTCAATGTGCAGAGAAAGAGGGAAACAGTCAATGTGCAGAGAAAGAGGGAAACAGTCAATGTGCAGAGAAAGAGGGAAATGGTCAATGTGCAGAGAAAGAGGGAAATGGTCAATGTGCAGAGAAAGGGGGGAAACGGTCAATGTGCAGAGAAAGAGGGAAACGGTCAATGTGCAGAGAAAGGGGGAAACGGTCAATGTGCGGAGAAAGAGGGAAACGGTCAATGTGCAGAGAAAGGGGGAAACGGTCAATGTGCAGAGAAAGAGGGAAACGGTCAATGTGCAGAGAAAGGGGGAAACGGTCAATGTGCAGAGAAAGAGGGAAATGGTCAATGTGCAGAGAAAGGGGGAAACGGTCAATGTGCAGAGAAAGGGGGAAATGGTCAATGTGCAGAGAAAGGGGAAACGGTCAATGTGCAGAGAAAGAGGGAAACGGTCAATGTGCAGAGAAAGGGGGAAACGGTCAATGTGCAGAGAAAGAGGGAAACGGTCAATGTGCAGAGAAAGGGGGGAAACGGTCAATGTGCAGAGAAAGGGGGAAACGGTCAATGTGCGGAGAAAGAGGGAAACGGTCAATGTGCAGAGAAAGGGGGAAACGGTCAATGTGCAGAGAAAGAGGGAAACGGTCAATGTGCAGAGAAAGGGGGAAACGGTCAATGTGCAGAGAAAGAGGGAAATGGTCAATGTGCAGAGAAAGGGGGAAACGGTCAATGTGCAGAGAAAGAGGGAAATGGTCAATGTGCAGAGAAAGGGGGAAATGGTCAATGTGCAGAGAAAGGGGGAAATGGTCAATGTGCAGAGAAAGGGGGAAACGGTCAATGTGCAGAGAAAGGGGAAACGGTCAATGTGCAGAGAAAGGGGGAAACAGTCAATGTGCAGAGAAAGGGGGAAATGGTCAATGTGCAGAGAAAGGGGGAAATGGTCAATGTGCAGAGAAAGGGGGAAATGGTCAATGTGCAGAGAAAGAGGGAAATGGTCAATGTGCAGAGAAAGGGGGAAATGGTCAATGTGAGGTGAAGGTGGATGAGATTCAGCAGAAGCCATTGGTTTAATTAGGTCAGCACAACAGATCAGGCACATAATGAAAAATAATTGAAGGCTGTGTAGGAGGTAATGGTTAGATTCATAGAAACATAGAAAACCTACAGCACAATACAAGCCCTTCAGCCCACAAAGCTGTGACAAACATGTCCTTACCTTAGAAAAGTCCTATATAGCAGCAACATTACATCTCAGCTCCTAAACTCAATCTGCGATTGATGAAGGCCAATGCACCATATGCTTTCTTAACCACAGAGCCAACCTGCACAGCAGCTTTGAGTGTCCTTCGACCCCGAAGATCCTTCTGATCCTCCACACTGCAAGAGTCTTACCATTAATACTATATTCTGCCATCATATTTGACCTACCAAAATGAAGCACCTCACACTGATCTGGGTTCAATTCCATCTGTCACTTCTCAGCTCACTTTTGCATCCTATCAATGTCTCGCTGCAAGCTCTGACAGCCCTCCACATTATCCACAACACCCCCAACCTTAGTGCCATCAGCAAACTTACTAACCCATCCCTCCACTTCCTCATCCAGGTCATTTATAAAAATCACGAAGAGTAGGAGTCCCAGAACAGATCCCTGTGGGGAAGCCGGTTCCGGATCCACAAAGCAATACCCCCTTGGACCCCATGCCTCCTTACTTTATCAACAAGCCTTGCATGGGGTACCTTATCAAATTCCTTGCTTTCTTTTCAAATCTTTTTATTATTATTATTATTCAAAAATAACCCAGGTACATCGATGTAACAACACTTACAATGCCTCAAAAAAAAAGAAATTATCTTAAAGATTGAAAATTTTTCCAAATAATAAAAAACCCTACTAAGCAAAAAAAGTGAGAAAAAAAAAGAAACCCATTGGGGGCACAACCCCGGAGCCAGGCGTCATCCAGAAAGCTTCTAAAAATAAACATCAAACCGCCAACAAGAAAGAAAGATACATCAAAAAAAAATTTACACTTAGATCATGGAGGAAATCTATCAGTTAACTGAAATGATAATAACGAGCAAATGAGCCCCATCTCTTCTCAAAATCAAATAAAGGTTCAAAGCAACACACACAAAATGCTGGTGGAACACAGCAGGCCAGGCAGCATCTATAGGGAGAAGCACTGTCGACGTTTCGGGCCGAGACCCTTCGTCAGGACTAACTGAAAGGAAAGATAGTAAGAGATTTGAAAGTAGTGGGGGGACGGGGAAATGCAAAATGATAGGAGAAGACCGGAGGGGGTGGGATGAAGCTAAGAGCTGGAAAGGTGATTGGCGAAAGTGATACAGAGCTGGAGAAGGGAAAGGATCATGGGACGGGAGGCCTCGGGAGAAAGAAAGTGGGGGGGGGGGAGCAACAGAGGGAGATGGAGAACAGGCAGAGTGATGGGCAGAGAGAGAAAGAAAGAAAAAAGGGAGGAGGAGAAAAAGCTAAATATATCAGGGATGGGGTTAGAAGGGGAGGAGGGGCATTAACGGAAGTTAGAGAAGTCAATGTTCATACCATCAGGTTGGAGGCTGCCCAGCCGGTATATAAGGTGTTGTTCCTCCAACCTGAGTGTGGCTTCATCTTGACAGTAGAGGAGGCCATGGATAGACATATCAGAATGGGAATGGGATGTGGAATTAAAATGTGTGGCCACTGGGAGATCCTGCTTTCTCTGGCGGTCCGAGCGTAGGTGTTCAGCGAAACGGTCTCCCAGTCTGCGTCGTGTCTCACCAATATATAAAAGGCCACACCGGGAGCACCGGACACAGTATACCACACCAGCCGACTCACAGGTGAAGTGTCGCCTCACCTGGAAGGACTGTCTGGGGCCTTGAATGGTGGTGAGGGAGGAAGTGTAAGGGCAGGTGTAGCACTTGTTCGGTTACAAGGATAAGTGCCAGGAGGGAGATTGGTGGGAAGGGATGGGGGGGGGGGGGACGAGTGGACAAGGGAGTCACGTAGGGAGCGATCCCTACGGAAAGCAGAAGGGGGGGGAGGGAAAGATGTGCTTGGTAGTGGGATCCCGTTGGAGGTGGCGGAAGTTACGGAGAATTATACGTTGGATCTGGAGGCTGGTGGGGTGGTAGGTGAGGACAAAGGGGACCCTATCCCGAGTGGGGTGGTGGGTGGATGGTGTGAGGGCAGATGTGCGGGAAATGGGAGAGATGCATTTGAGAGCAGAGTTGATGGTGGAAGAAGGGAAGCCCCTTTGTTTAAAAAAGGAAGACATCTCCTTCGTCCTGGAATGAAAAGCCTCATCCTGAAAGCAGATGCGGCGGAGACGGAGGAATTGTGAGAAGGGGATAGCATTTTTACAAGAGACAGGGTAGGAAGAGGTTCGACTTATAATTTTCTCCAAGCTAAGACACAGCATCACTTGAGAAAACCATTGTGACAAAGTAGGAGCTGATCTATCCTTCCATTTCAACAAGATGGCCCTCCTAGCTATCAATGTAACAAACGCAATAACATGTTGGTCAGACACAGAAATACCATGGATATTTTGAGGAATTATTCCAAAAAGCACAGTCAATTTATTAGGTTGTAAGTTGATTCTGAGTGCTTTAGAAATTGTCGAAAATTCTGACTTCCAAAACTGTTTTAATATAGAACATGACCAGAACGTATGTGTCAGTGTAGCTATCTCAGTTTTACATCTATCACAATACTTGTCAACATTGGGAAATATTTTAGAAAGTCTCTCCTTCGTTAAGTCGTAATGATGTACAATTTAAAATTGAATCAGTGAATGACTAGCATAGATTGAAGAAGAGTTAACCAGCTTCAGAATCTGCGTCCCATATAAAAGTCAAATTGAGTTCCTTCTCCTAATCCTGTTTAATCTTAAGTAAAGGTCGCTTATCCTATTGTAATAATAAATTATAAATTCTTCCAATAGTACTTTTCATCGAAAGGTTCATATTCATAATAGTATCTAACAAGTCAGCCTCCAATATGTAAGGAAAATTACTTTAATATTTTTGTAAAAATGTCTAACTTGAAGGTATTGTAAAAAGTGTGAATATGAGAGAGAATATTTATTGATTAATTGTTCAAAATACATCAATCTGCTTTCTTTAAATAAATCCAAAAAAGAATTAATACCTTAATTTTTCAAAAGTAAAAAAATTGGATCACTCCAGGAAGGTTTAAAAAAGTAATTACAATAATCACGACAAATTCCTTGCTGAAATCCATATACACTACATTTACTGCTCTTCCTTCATCAATGTGTTTAGTCACATCCTCAAAAAATTCAATCAGGCTCGTAAGGCACGAGCTGCCTTTGACAAAGCCATGCTGACTACTCCTAATCATATTATGCCTCTCCAAATGTTCATAAATCCTGCCTCCCAGGATCTTCTCCATCAACTTACCAACCACTGAAGTAAGACTCACTGGTCTATAATTCCCTGGGCTATCTCTACTTCCTTTCTTGAATAAGGGAACAACATCCGCAACCCTCCAATCCTCTGGAACCTCTCCCGCCCCATTGATGATGCAAAGATCATTGCCAGAGGCTCAGCAATCTCCTCCCTCGCCTCCCACGGTAGCCTGGGGAACATCTCATCTGGTTTCGGTAACTTATCAAACTTGATGCTTTTCTAAAGCTCCAGCACATCCTCTTTCTTAATATCTACATGCTCAAGCTCTTCAGTCATCCCTACAATCGCCAAGATCCTTTTCCATAGTGAATACTGAAGCAATGTACTCATTAAGTACCTTTGCTGTCTCCTCGGGTTCTGTGCACACTTTTCCACTGTCACACTTGATTGGTCCTATTCTCTCACATTTTATCCTCTTGCTCTTCTCATATTTGTAGAATGCCTTGGGGTTTTCCTTAATCCTGTCCGCCAAGGCCTTCTCATGGCCCCTTCTGGCTCTCCTAATTTCATTCTTAAGCTCCTTCCTGCAAGCCTTATAATTTTCTAGATCTCTATCATTACCTAGTTTTTTTGAACCTTTCACAAGCTCTTCTTTTCTTCTTCACGAGATTTACAACAGCCTTTCTACACCACGGTTCCAGTACCCTACCATCCTTTCCTTGTCTCATGGGCACGTACCTATGCAGAACTCCACGCAAATATCCCCTGAACATGTGCTACGTTTCTGCCATACATTTCCCAGAGAACATCTGTTCCCAATTTATGCTTCCAAGTTCCTGCCTGATAGCATCATATTTCCCCTTACTCCAATTAAACACTTTCCTAACTTGTCTGTTCCTATCCCTCTCCAATGTTATGGTAAAGGAGATAGAATTGTGATCACTGTCTCCAAAATGCTCTCCCACTGAGAGATCTGACATCTGACCAGGTTCATTTCCCAATACCAGATTAAGTACAGCCTCTCCTCTTGTAGGCTTATCTACATATTGTGTCAAGAAACTTTCCTGAGCACATCTAACAAACTCCTCCCCATCTAATTCCGTTTCTCTAGGGACATGCCAATCGATATTTGGGAAATTAAAAACTCCCACCACGACAACCCTGTTATTATTACACCTTTCCAGAATCTGTCTCCCTATCTGCTCCTCAATGTCCCTGTTACTATTGGACGGTCTATAGAAAACACCTAGTAGAGTTATTGACCTACCTCCCTACCTGGGCACAACCCTTCCTACCTCCCTAACCGGGCACAACCCTTCCTACCTCCCTAACCGGGCACAACCCTCCCTACCTCCCTACCCAGGCACAACTCTCCCTACCTCCCTACCCGGGCACAACTCTCCCTACCTCCCTACCTGGGCACAACCCTTCCTACCTCCCTACCCGGGCACAACTCTCCCTACCTCCCTACCGGGCACAACTCTCCCTACCTCCCTACCCGGGCACAACTCTCCCTACCTCCCTACCCGGGCACAACTCTCCCTACCTCCCTAACTGGGCACAACCCTCCCTACCTCCCTACCTGGGCACAACCCTCCCTACCTCCCTACCCGGGCACAACTCTCCCTACCTCCCTACCCGGGCACAACTCTCCGTACCTCCCTACCCGGGCACAACCCTCCCTACCCAGGCACAACTCTCCCTACCTCCCTACCCGGGCACAACTCTCCCTACCTCCCTACCCGGGCACAACTCTCCCTACCTCCCTACCTGGGCACAACCCTTCCTATCTCCCTAACTGGGCACAACCCTCCGTACCTCCCTACCCAGGCACAACTCTCCCTACCTCCCTACCTGGGCACAACCCTTCCTACCTCCCTACCCGGGCACAACTCTCCCTACCTCCCTACCCGGGCACAACTCTCCGTACCTCCCTACCCGGGCACAACCCTCCCTACCCAGGCACAACTCTCCCTACCTCCCTACCCGGGCACAACTCTCCTTACCTCCCTACCCGGGCACAACTCTCCCTACCTCCCTACCCGGGCACAACTCTCCTTACCTCCCTACCCAGGCACAACTCTCCCTACCTCCAAGGGGATCTTCAAGAGGTGGTGCCTCAAGAAGGCAGCATTGTCACTAATCACTCTCACTGCTTGGGGCGTGTCGTCGGGGAGTAGATACAGGAGTCTGAGGACCCACAATCAATGATTAAAGGGGTTTATGCCCATCTGAATGGTCCATTAACCCATGAACGCTACCTTGTTTTTGTACTATTTCTGAAATTTATGGATTTTTATGTATTGCAGCTACTATTTGCAATGCCTGAAAATCCATGTTTTGTGGTTTTCCGGGAAAAAGTTCAGATTTTTTTCCAAACTACTTGGGATAAAAGAGGCACGACTGCACAGGCGCGTGACCTCAGAGCGTGGAAGATTTAAAAAGAACACCGCCATATCCAGCGGGCAGCGGAGTGAATGGGTACAGAGTGATAGGGCTTTGGCGGAAATGGGAAGAGGCTTCCTGCAACCACTGAGTCTTACAGTTAAGTGGTAGGTTACAGGTTTATTTATTTAGAGCTAACAGTAGCATTAGAGGTATGCATTTAGGATTAGTGTTGTGCCTGGAGTGCCAGATGTGGGGACCTTGGGAGACTCCCAGCCTCCCCCAGGAATACATCTGCTCCAGATGCAATGAGATGAAGCTCCTTAGGGATCGTGTGAGGGATCTGGAGCAACAACTTGATGACCTTCAGCTAATTAGAGAAAGTGAGGAGGTGATTGATAGTATCTATAGAGAGATAGTGGACAGCACCTCTGTGACAGTCCCCCTCAGGAATCGATATATAGTTTTAGATACTGTTGGAGAGGTTGACCTGACAGAGGAAGACCACAACGAACGGGACTCTGGCACTCTGCCCAGTGCCGTGAACAAGAGAGCAAGGAGAAACGCAGTAGTTATAGGGGATTCCATCGTGAGGGGAACAGACAAGAGATTCTGTGAGCCGGACAAGGATACCTGAATGGTGTGTTGCCTCTCTGGTGCAAGGGTGCGGGACATCTCAGATCGGGTCCAGAGTATTCTGAGGAGACAGGGTAGGCAACCAGAAGTCTTGGTACGTGTTGGTACCAATGACATAGACAGAAAAAGAGAGGAGGTCCTGAAGGAAGATTACTGGGAGCTAGGAAGAAAATTGAAAAGCTGGACCTCTAGAGTAATAATCTCAGGATTACTGCCTGAGCCACGTGCCAGTGAAGTTAAGAATAGCAGAATTAAGCAGACGAACATGTGGCTAAGTAACTGGTGCGGGGGGGGCAGAGCTTCAAATTCTTAGATCACTGGGATCTATTTTGTGGGAGGCATGACTTATACAGAAACGATGGGTTACACCTGAACTCAAAGGGTACTAATATCCTGGCGGGATTGTTTAATGTAGCTGTTAGGGAGGGTTTAAACTAAGTTGGCAGGGGAAGGAAACCAGGGTGTAAGGGTCGAGGAAGAGGAAAATAGAAATAAGTCAAAGATACTGTGCAGCAAAGATGGCAAGAAGGACAGGCAGGTGAATAGACAGGATAATCTGCTGTGCGATAGAAATATAGCAAAATCAGTAACAGATACTGAGCTAACTGTACTGTACTTAAATGCCTGCACCATTAGAAATAAAGTGGGTGACCTTGCTGTACAGCTACAGGTTAAAAGATATGACACAGTGGCCATCACTGAGTCATGGCTAAATGATGGATGTGATTGGCAGCTGAATGTTCAAGGACACATAGTGTAAAGGAAAGATAGGAAGGTAGGTAAAGGGGGTGACGTGGCCCTGATGGTATGCAATGATATCAAATCACTAGAAAGAAGGGACACAGGATCAGAAGAAGTAGAATCCCTATGGGTCGAGTTAAGAAATGGCAAAGGTAAAAAGACACTAATAGCAGTTATATACAGGCCTCCAAACAGCAGCCGGGATGTGGACTACAAGTTACAGCTGGAAATAGAAAAAGCGTGTCAGAAGGAAAATGTTAAGATAATTATGGGAGATTTTAATATGAAAGTGGATTGGGAAAGTCAGGAAGGTACTGGATCTCAGGAGAGGGAGTTTGTAGAATGCCTACGGGATGGCTTTCTGGAGCAGTTTGTCCATAAGCCCCCCAGGGGGTTGGCTGTTTTGGATTGGGTGCTGTGTAATGAACCTGAGGCGATTAGGTAATGGAACCCCTTGGAAGTAGCGATCATAATATTATTGAGTTCAGTTTCAAATTTGAAAAGGAGAAGCTGGTATCAGGTGTATCAATATTTCAGTGGAACAAAGGAAATTACAGTGGTATGAGAGAGGAACTGGCCCAAGTTGATTGGAAAAGTAAGCTAAATGGAGGGACAGTAGAGCAGAATTGGATGAAATTCCTACAAGAAATAAGGAAAGTGCAGGAAAAATATATTCCAAGAAAAAAGAAAATCATGAATGGAAAAATGGCACAAATGTGACTAACGAGAGAGGTTAAGGCTAAAATAAAAGCAAAAGAGGCAGCGTACAAGGAAGCAAAAATTAGTGGGAAAACTGAGGACTGGACGAATTTTATAAAATTACAGAAGGAAACTAAGAAAGTCATTAGGAAAGAAAAGATGAATTATGACAGGAAATTGGCAATTAACATAAAAAAGGACACTAAGAGTTTTTTAAAAAATATGAAGAGTAAAAGAGTGACATGGGTAGATATAGGACCGATTGAAAATGATGCTGGTGAAATTATAATGGATAACAAAGAGATGGCAGAGGAACTAAATGAGTATTTTGCATCAGTCTTCACAGTGGAAGACATTAGCAACATACCTGATAGCCAGAGGTCTCAGGGAATAGAATTAGGTACAGTCAAGATTACGAGAGAGAAAGTGCTTGAGAAGCTAAATGGACTAAGGATAGATAAGTCTCCTGGACCGGATGAGGTGCACCCATGGGTTCTGAAGGAGGTGGCTTTGGAGATTGTGGAGGCATTGGAAATAATCTTCCAGGAATCAGTAGACTCTGGCATGGTTCTGGAGGACTGGAAGGTTGCAAATGTAGTTCCGTTGTTTAAGAAAGGGGGAAGGCAGCAAAAAGAAAATTACAGACCTATTAGTCTGACATCGGTAGTTGGCAAGTTATTGGAGTCGATCCTCAAGGATGAGATTATGAATTACCTCGAGGTGCATGACAAAATAGGCCCAAGCCAACATGGTTTCATGAAGGGAAGATCCTGCCTCACCAACCTATTGGAATTTTTTGAGGTAATCTCAAATAAGATTGACAAGGGAGAGGCTGTGGATGTTGTGTACTTGGATTTTCAAAAGGCCTTTGATAAGGTGCCGCATAAGAGGCTGCTTAATAAGATGAGGGCCCATGGAATTACAGGAAGGATATTGAAATGGGTGGAGCATTGGCAGAAAGCAAAGAGTGGGAATACAGGGATCCTATTCTGGTTGGTTGCCGGTTACTAGTGGTGTTCCACAGGGGTCGGTGTTGGGGCCACTTCTTTATACACTGTATATCGATGATTTAGATTATGGATTAAATGGCTTTGTGGCTAAGTTTGCAGATGACACCAAGACAGGTGGAGGAGCAGGAAGTGTTGAAGAAACGGAAAGGTTGCAGAGAGACTTGGTCAGTTTAGGAGAGTGGGCAAAGAAATGGCAGATGAGATATGATGTCGAGAAATGTACGGTTGTACATTTTGGAAGAAGAAACAATCAGGCAGATTATTATTTAGATGGGGAAAAATTCAAAAATCAGAAGTGCAAAGGGACTTGGGGGTCCTACTGCAGGATACCCTAAAGGTTAACCACCAGGTTGGATCGGCAGTAAGGAAAGCGAATGATAAGTTTTTATCTGCAGTTTGAGAAGGATAAGGGCAGCTCGGAGGTGTCAGTGTTGCAATTGAACAGGGGAATCTATGGAGCCATGAGGGAGGAGATGGCCAAAGTTGACTGGACGGATAGCCTAGCAGAAAAGACAGTGGAACAGCAATGGCAGGTATTCTTGGGAATAATGCACAAGGTGCAAAATCAGTTCATCCCCCAGAGAAGGAAGGATTCAAAGGGGGGAAAGGGGCCACAGTGGTTGACAAAGGAAGTCAGAGATTGCATAGCATTAAAAAAAAGGAAATATGACAGAGCTAAGGTGAGTGGGAGGACAGATGATAGGGAAGTTTTTAAGGAACAACAGAACTTAACTAAAAAGACAATACGGGGAGAAAAAATGAGGTACGAATGCAAGCTAGCCAGGAATATAAAGGAGGATAGCAAAAGCTTTTTTAGGTATGTGAAGAGAAAGAAGATAGTTAAGAACAATGTTGGGCCCTTGAAGAATGAATTGGGTGAAATTGTTATGGGAAACAGAGAAATGGCAGAAGAATTTAATGAGTACTTTAGATCTGTTTTCACTAAGGAAGACACAAGCAATCTCCCAGATGTATGGATGGGCCAAGGACATAGGGTAACAGAGGAAATGAAACAGATTGACATTAGGAAGGAAACGGTGATGAGAAGACTGATGGGACTGAAGGCTGACAAATCCCCAGGTCCAGATTGTCTGCATCCTAGGGTACTAAAGGAGGTGGCCCTGGAAATTGTGGATGCATTGGTAATCATTTTCCAATATTCCTTAGATTCAGGATCAGTTCCTGAGGATTGGAGAATGGCTAATGTTATCCCACTTTTTAAGAAAGGAGGGAGGGAGAAAACAGAACTATCGACCTGTCAGCCTGACATCGGTGGTGGGGAAGATGCTAGAGTCCATTATTAAGGATGAAATAGTGGCATATCTAGATTGCAGTGATAGGTTTGGGCCGAGCCAGCATGGGTTTACCAAGGGTAAATCATGCTTGACTAATCTGTTGGAGTTTTTCGAGGATGTAACCAGGAAGTTAGACGGGGGAGATCCAGTGGATGTAGTGTACCTCGATTTTCAGAAGGCATTTGATAAGGTCCCACATAGGAGATTGGTGGGTAAAATCAAAGCTCAGGGCATCGGGGGGAAGACATTGACATGGATAGAAAACTGGTTGGCAGATAGAAAGCAAAGGGTAGTGGTGAATGGGTGTTTCTCGGAATGGCAGGTGGTGACTAGAGGGGTGCCACAGGGCTCAGTATTGGGACCACAGCTGTTTACAATTTACGTCAACGATTTGGATGAAGGCATTGAAAATAACATCAGCAAATTTGCTGATGATACTAAGCTGGGTGGCAGTGTGACATGTGATGAGGATGTTAGGAGAATTCAGGGTGACTTGGATAGGCTGGGTGAGTGGGCAGATACTTTGCAGATGACGTTTAATGTGAATAAGTGTGAGGTTATCCACTTTGGGAGTAAGAACAGGAAGGCAGATTATTATCTGAACAGTGTAGAGTTAGGTAAGGGAGAAATACAAAGAGATCTAGGAGTCCTTGTTCATCAGTCACTGAAGGTGAATGAGCAAGTGCAGCAGGCAGTGAAGAAGGCTAATGGAATGTTGGCCTTTATTACAAAGGGAATTGAGTACAAGAGCAAGGAAATCCTCTTGCATTTGTACAGAGCCCTGGTGAGACCACACCTGGAGTATTGTGTACAGTTTTGGTCTCCAGGGTTAAGGAAGAACATCCTGGCTGTAGAGGAAGTGCAGCATAGATTCACAAGGTTAATTCCTGGGATGTCTGGACTGTCTTACGCAGAGAGGTTAGAGAGACTGGGCTTGTACACGCTGGAATTAAGGAGATTGAGAGGGGATCTGATTGAAACATATAAGATTATTAAGGGATTGGACAAGATAGAGGCAGGAAATATGATCCAGATGCTGGGAGAGTCCAGTACCAGAGGGCATGGTTTGAGAATAAGGGGTAGGTCATTTAGGACAGAGTTAAGGAAAAACTTCTTCTCCCAGAGAGTTGTGGGGGTGTGGAATACACTGCCTTGGAAGGTAGTGGAGGCCAATTCTCTGGATGCTTTCAAGAAGGAGCTAGATAGGTATCTTATGGATAGGGGAATCAAGGGATATGGGGACAAGGCAGGAACCGGGTATTGATAGTAGTTGATCAGCCATGATCTCAAAATGGCAGTGCAGGCTCAAGGGGCCAAATGGTCTACTTCTGCACTTATTGTCTATTGTCTATTGTCTATGTTGGCATTCATTTCAAGAGGAATAGTGTAGAAGAGTAAGGAGGTGTTGATGAGGCTCTATGGGGCACTGGTGAGATCCCATTTGGAATACTGTGTGCAGTTTTGGGCCCCCTATCTTAGAAAGGATGTGCTGATGTTGGAGAGAGTTCAGAGGAGATTCATGAGGATGATTCCTGGAATGCAGGGACTAACATATGTGGAGTGTTTGTCGGCTTTTGGACTGTATTCATTAGAGTACAGAAGAATGAGAGGGGATCTCATAGAAACATTTTGAATGTTGAAAGGGTTGGACAGAGTAGATGTGGAAAGACTGTTTCCCTTAGTGGGTGAGTCCAGGACAAGAGGTCACAGTCTTAGAATTAGAGGGTACCCATTTAAAACAGAGATGAAGAGAAATTTTTTTAGCCAGAGGGTCGTGGATGTATGGAATTCGTTGCCACATACAGCTGTGGAGGCGCAGTCCTTGAGGGTTTTTAAGGAGGAGATTGACAGGTATCTAATTAGTCAGGGTATCAAGGGATATGGGAAAAAAACCGGAAATTGGAATTAGATGGGAGAATAGTTTAGCTCATGATGGAGAGGTGGAGCAGACTCAATGGGCCAAATGGCCTACTCCTGCTCCTCTGTTTTGTGATCTTGTGACCTTGTGGCATGTATCTATGTATTGCTTGGGTGGAGAGACGTCTGTTCCAAAGGAGGTGTAAGGTGCTCCTTCCCTCTGCTAGCCTGCGGGTCAGCCTTGGGCAAAGTGTAGCACCTGCTTACCCCATCCCCCCACCCCGATTAGAGCAACATGCAACCATGGGAGCAGGTGGTGGATGGTCATACGAGCAGCCGGTGCACATCACAAGTCCTGGTTATGTGACCACTGACACCAGGCAGACAATTTCTGAAGAGTATCGATAATGGCTGGGGTCAATCATCTTGTGAAGACACTGCCCAGAAGAAGACAATGGCAAACCACTTCAGTAGAAGAATTTGCCAAGAACAATCCTGATCAAAGACCGCGATCACCCACGTCATACGGCTTGGCACAAAATGAATGGACGCACTCTACTGCTGCCGTTAAACAACACATTTTGCAGCATATACCTGGTGATAATAATTCTGATTCTGACTCTGAAATCTGATTCTGATTCTTGTTGTAATTGACCTGTTTTTAAGTCTTTGCACTATTGGTGTCACAAGGCAACAATTTTCACACCTTATGTCAGTGATAATAATCCTGATACTGATACAGATACGATCGTGGTGAATCAAATACCTCGAAGAGTCCCTCTTGCCGAGAGTCACCTTGTCACTTTATCATTCGCTGTCAGGCTCACCTTCTGTTCAGACTCTCCAGCAACGAGTGCCACCTCATGTACTTTATTCAGTCTATGTATATAAGCTAAGCACATGTATTTAAGGTCACATTAAAAGAGTTACTTGTGCATTGTGTTTTATAGGATTGCTTTTATATTTACATTTATTGTTTTCTTTATCTTATTGTTTTTTTTGTGCTGCATTGGATCCGGAGTAACAATTATTTTGTTCTCCTTATACTTGTGGACTGAAGCATGACTGTAAACGATCTTGGACCTTGAAGGGAGACTGTGGGCTGAGTGGCCTTCTCCAGTGGTGTTTTGTAAGAATGAGCGTGTAGTGACTGTTGGGGCCATTTCCGCTGATGTATAGAGAATTGCTTCCCTTGTTTGTTGTTGACATCATGGTGGGATGGGAATCCGTCAGGAAGTGAAGCAACCTTTACCGAAACTTCTGCATTTTATTGTCCAGAGACAAAGAGGGCACTGAGGATCAAGTTGGAGATGAGCTTACTGGGTGCCTGGCTGCCTGCTGCCCTGCTGTTGGGCTCTGTACTCAGTGACTGTAAGTGCTTTTTATTTTGTTCAGACTGTTTAAGTTTTCACTTCATCTCCAAGGGCAGGGTCAGCATCAGGGGATCCGAGAGGTGGAGCTATCGGAGCAGGTTGTGGCGGCCAGTGGTCGCACGGTGAATACTGGTTGGGATATTGGCAGCTGGTAGCTGGCTTGACCTACTTGAAGAACCTGTGATTAACACCCCGGATGTGGTATCTACAGGAGGAGCTGCCTCAAGGAGACAATGTCCATCATCAAAGATCCCCACCATTCAGGCCATGCCACCTCCTGGCGGGTATCGTTCCAGGTGTTTATCTGTAGCTCCTTTGTGTGCACTGTGTGCAGTTTTGGGCTCCTTATTTAAGAAAGGATGTACTGACATTGCAGAGGGTTCAGAGAAGATTTACTAGAATGATTCCGGGAATGAGAGGGTTAACATGTGAGGAATGTTTGACCGCTCTTGGACTGTACTCCTTGGAGTTTAGAAGAATGAGGGGGGGACCTCATAGAAACATTTCGAATGTTGAAAGGCATGGACAGAGTGGATGTGGCAAAGTTGTTTCCCATGGTGGGGGAGTCTAGTATGAGAGGACATGACTTGAGGATTGCAGGGCGCCCATTCAGAACAGAGATGCGAAAAAATCTTTTTAGCCAGAGGGTGGTGAATCTATGGAATTTGTTGCCACAGGCGGCAGTGGAGGCCAAGTCATTGGGTGTATTTAAGGCAGAGATTGATAGGTATCTGAGTGGTCAGGGCATCAAAGGTTATGGTGAGAAGGCGGAGGAATGGGACTAAAGGGGAGATTGGATCAGCTCAGGATGAAATGGCGGAGCAGACTCGATGGGCCGAATGGCCGACTTCTGCTCCTTTGTCTTATGGTCTTATGGTCTTTGGAAAGTTATAGAAATGTACGAAGCAGCAGAAAGTAGTAGATTCTGCCCCATACCTCACCGGCACATCCTTCCCCACCATCGGTGGTGTCTACACGAGGCAAAGATCCCCACCATATGGGCTATTTTCATCCTCTCACAGCTCGGCTGCACGGTAGCATAGTGGTTAGCAAAACACTTTGCAGTACCAGTGACCCAGGTTCAGTTCCCGCTGCTGCCTGTAAGGAGTTTGTACGTTCTCCCTGTGACCACGTGGGTTTCCTCCAGGTGCTCCGGTTTCCTCCCACAGTCCGAAGACGTACTGGTTGGCAGGCTAATTGATCATTGTAAGTTGTCCCATGATTAGGTTAGGATTAAATCGGGAATTGCTGGGTGGCTCTGGAAGGGCTGAACAGGCCTGTTCTGTGCTGTGCCTCAATAAATAAATAAAACATTACAAAACAAAAGTTCTGAAGTCCCACAGCACTGGATCGGTAACAATGACTTCTCTTCGACCGTTCAGTTGTTGAACCGACTGGCACAAGTCTGATCACCACAGTTCAGCAACACAGATAGGCTTCATTTGTCACATGTACATCAAAATTACCCATGGGTAATCCCAGGTAATTTCTAAAGAAAGTACGTGTTCAGCATAGCATCGTGGGCCGAAGGGCCTGTATTGTGCTGTAGGTTTTCTGTGTTTTTATGAAACATACAGTGAAATGTGTCGTTTGTGTTAGTGACCAACGCGGTCCGAGGATGTGCTGAGGACAGCCTGCAAGTACCTCTGTACCTCCAGTGCCAACATAATGTGGCCACAGCTCACTAACCCTAACCCCGACCGCATGTCTTTGGAATGTGGGAGGAAACCCTCGTGGTCACAGGGAGAAGATACAAACTCCTTAGAGACAGTGGCAGGAATTGAACCCCGATCCTACAGCTGACGCACCGTAAAGCTTTGCGCTAACTGCGATGCTACCACAAGCCATGAGTGCCGGGAAAGTAGAGCGACGGACTAAGCGCCTATGTTCTTTCTAAGGTGCTCACACATGCACACACATCCTTTTGCTACTAGTACATAAAGGAACTTAAACTGCGCACCAGAGGTTGACACCTTCGACCTTGCTGGTACGTTAAGCTTATTTCACTATCATACACAATCACATTTCCTTTTCCGGTGTCTGATGCTGGCAGTGTTGACAACGCAGAGTTTGCGATGATTTGTCTGCAGATTTTAGAACTGACTTACTTATACTGTTTTTATTGAAGAAATTATTCAGTGCGCGCATGTTGTTGTCAATGGGCAAAAAATTGCCTGGCACACTGGTCATTACAAATTAGAGGAAGCATTGCCCAGCAGGAATCTTTGAGGTTCACCTGTGTTTATTGTCAGGAAGGTGGAGATGTTATCCCTGATCTGCACTGACTGTGGTCTCATGATGACAAAGTCAAGAACCTAGTTCCAGAGGTACAAGAGGCTCAGGATTTGAGGCTAATAAGGGAAAGAGGTACAAGAGCCATAGGTCCCACCCCTCCAGGTTCAGGAACAGTGTTTACCCCTCAACCATTAGGCTCTTGACCCAGTGTGGTTAACTTTGCTCACCTCAACTCTGAACTAATTCCACCACCAGTGGAATCACTTTTAAGGACTCTACAATTCATGTTCTCAGTATTATTTATCAATATATAACTTTTGTATTTGTATACGTTGTCTTCGTGCATTGTTGTTTGCCAGCCTTAGTATGTCACTAACTATACAATAGTCATTGTTCAAGTTCCAGTTTATTGTCATTCAACCACACACATATACACAGCCAAACAAAACAACATTCCTCCGGGCCAAGGTGCACCACACAGTACATATAACTCAAACACAATACATAAGACAATATTACCATAAATAGATTAACAAATAATAAGGTGCATTTACAACACAGGTCAAAATATAATGCCACTAGTGCTTCATATGAGTTGCTTAGTCAATATACAATAGTTAATGTTTCTGTTGTATTTCTTTGTTCTACTGTGAATGCCTGCAAGAAAATGAATCTCAGGTAGTATATGGTGGCTTAACTGTATGTACTTTGATAATATGTAAAGTGGTTGGGTTGGAAAGAAGACATCTACAGACCACTCTATCCAGTCTTCAAATGCCTCGGTTGTTTGGAACACTGCAAGAACATAGCAAAGAGGAGTTGCCACTAACATTTATACCTCGAGGTAGGGGTGAAAATGTTCAGCTCTGGGATCTGAATATACTTACTTTGAACTTAATCTCCCACTATTTAACAACTGCCCTGCTTTTCTGTTTCGTTCAGCCCTGTGGATTCCCTCATGCTTTTCCATAGTATATTGCACCTGACCCCAGGCTGACATTTCGTGCCCTCAGCCGAATCATCGACATAGATCTTGATCGCTGCCGTATTCCAGGCAAACCCTCACCCCTGGAATATTCTCTTTCCGGATGTGGGAGTTTGCAGGTCTGTACTGAGGTTTCTCTCTGCCGAGTTTCAGAACACCAGAGGGGATCCTGCCAGCTCTCGAAGCCCTTTTGTTATTTTGTTTCTCACTCGGGGCGGGCAACAGTAAACGTAGCCTAAAAAGTTGCACTGTGGAGTTAAGGCGCTCACGGCCAGGCTGCTAAAATCTCCAACGTCCTCGTATTGCTTCCTACAGTGCAGGGAAGTGTACGATCACCCACTTTTGGCAGAAAGAATAAAGATGTAACACACACAAAATGCTGGGGCATCTCAGCAGATCAGGCAGCATCTATGGAGATGAGTTAACGGTCAAAGTTTCAGGCCGAGACCCTTCATCAGTGCTCTACTCTTTTCCACAGATGCTGTCTGACCTGCTGAGTTCCCCCAGCATTTTGTCAGAATCAGAATCAGGTTTATTATCACCAACATGTGTCGTGAAATTTGTTAACTTAGCAGCAGCAGTTCAATGCAATACATAATCTAGCAGAGAGAGAAAAATAATAATAATAAATAAATAAGTCAATCAATTATAGCATGTGTATATTGAATAGATTACAAATCATGCAAAACACAGAAATAATATATATTTAAAAAGTGAGGTAGTGTTCATGGGTTCAATGGCTGTTTAGGAATCAGATGGCAGAGGGGAAGAAGCTGTTCCTGAATCGCTGAGTGTGTGGCTTCAGGCTTCTGTACCTCCTACCTGATGGTAACAGTGAGAAAAGGACATGTCCTGGGTGCTGGAGGTCCTTAATAATGGATGCTGCCTTTCTGAGACACCACTCCTTGAAGATGCTCTCAAGTTGTATTTTGCAGGCTAGTATCCAAGATGGAGCTGACTAGATTTACAACCCTCTGCAGCTTCTTTCAGTCCTATGCAGTAGCCCCTCCACACCAGACAGTGCTGCAACCTGTCAGAATGCTCTCCACGGTAAATCTATAGAAGTTTTTGAGTATATTTGCTGACATGCCAAATCTCTTCAAACTCCTAGTGAAGTATAGCCGCTGTCTTGCCTTTATCATAGCTGCATCGATATGTTGGGAGTAGGTGAGATCCACAGAGATTGCTCTGGATTTCCAGCATCTGCAGATTTTCTCATGATGTAGATTATTTTCTAAATGGGGAGCAAATTCAGAAATCAGAGGGGCAAAGGGACTTGAGAGACCTAGTGCAGGTTGAGTCAGTGGTGAGGAAAGCAATTAGCATTCACATTGAGAGGGCTGGAATATAAAAGCAAGGCTGTAATGTCGAAGCTTTACAAAGCAATGGTCAGAGCACACCTGACGCATTGTGAGCAGTTTTCGGCCTCATCTAAGAAAGGATGTGCTACCATTGGAGAGGGTCCAGAGGAGTTCACGATACTGATCCAGGAATGAAAGGATTAACGTATGAGGAGCATTTGGTGACTCTTGAGTCTGTACTTACTGGAGTTGAAAAGGATGGTGGGGGGGGGGGGATCTCATTAAAAGCTATCAAATATTGAAGGGCCTAGATAGAGTGGATGTGGAGAGGATGTTTCCTATAGTGGGGGTGTCTAGCACTAGAGGGCACAGCCTCAGAATAGAAGGGCTTCTCTTTAGAACAAAGATAAGAACATGTTTCTTGAGCCAGAGGTTGGTCAGTCTGTGGAATTCATTGCCACAGACAGTCATTTAGCATAGATAAAGCAGAGGTCCTTGATTCGACACGGACTAGAGGGGCCGAGATGGCCTGTTTCCGTGCTGTAATTGTTATATGGTTATATTAGTCAGGGTGTCAAAGGTTACGGGAAGGAGGCTGGAGAGTGATAATAAATCAGCCATTATGGGATGGTGGAGCAGACTTGATAGCTGAATGGCCTAATTCTGCTCCTATGTTGTATGGTCAGATGGTTTTGGTTCATTTAAAAAGAAAGTGATAAGTTTCTAGATATTAAGAGCATTGAGAGGCAAGGGACATGGTATTGAGATAAAGAATGGCAGACAGGGCTTTTGGAGATGAATCGCCTTGACCTCCCATTTCCTACGTTCTTGTGAAAGCAATGTCAACATTGGCTGCAGAAGTGACAAAATATCAAAGTTCAGTCTACAACGGGAACTGACACGAATGTTCTGGAGTCAGTGGTCACAGAGCAGCCAGTGCCTCACACACCACAAAGGCTCTGAGCTATAGCGTGGCTTTTAATGTCAATTGGCTCATTGTCACTACAGTCAGAAAATCATAAAGTATAACAGCACACAAACAGGCCCTTTGGCCTATCTAGTATGTGCTGAACTGTTATTTTGCCTTGTTCCATCTGCACCCTAATGCCCTGTACCCCTCCCATCCATGTATTTATACAAATTTTTCTTAAATACTGCAATCAAGCCCAATTCATCACTTCTTCTGACAGCTCATTCCGCACTCTCATCACCCTCTGAGTGAAGACATTCCACCTTCAATATTTTCCCTTTCATCTGTTTTTTTTTAGATATAGGAGCAGAATTAGGCTATTTGGCCCATCAAGTTCGACCATTTCAACATGGCTGATCCATTTTTCCCCTCAGTTCCAGTTTCCTGCATTCTCCCCGTTGTGTGGCCTCCGTCGGTCGTGGTCGACCATGGGTACCGTGCCTCTGGCAGTCACCGGGAGTGGCTTCTCTAAGGTGCAAGCCAGGGCAGAGTTGATATGGAGATCGGTCTGTTGCCCATGCAGCGGGACCCCCTCTCCATGCTGATGACAGGTCCAAAGGAACGACGGAAGTCGATACAGTTTGGTGCCAGCAGCATCTCAGGAGTTGCCGTGCCGGTGCTGGGTACAGCAGTCAGCCGCCTTTGGGACTCCGACTCCGGATTTTGCCTCGAGGTTTGCTCCCAAAGCCTTTCCCGTGAGCGGGTATAGCCACAAGGCAGCGGAGGTTTGAAATCGGAGTCTTCCCTCTCCTAGATGAGCTACCATCCGAGGTTAACGAGCCCCATCTGCCCGGAGCAACTGGTTTTAAGGCGCCAGTGGTCCGCCTTTGCCCCTTCTCATGTCAGTGAGAATAACTCCACCGGGCATAAGAACTATGCCACACGTGAAGGCCAGGGGTTGGACTTGGTTGTCAGAGGCTGTTTGAGACGCACGCCATGAAGAGCATTTGTTTAGCAGTGGGAGCTCGTCCCCACTACCACCCTTCGGCTATGACTACTCTTCTCCCCATATAAACACAGATTTACAAGGATTTGCCTGGATTGGGGAGCATGCCTTATGAGAATAGTTTGAGTGAACTTGGCCTTTTCTCCTTGGAGTGAAGGAGGTGAGAGGAGACCTGATAGAGGTGTATAAGATGATGAGGGGCATTGATAGTGTGGATAGTCAGAGGCTTTTTCCCAGGGCTGAAATGGCTAGCACGAGAGAGCACAGTTTTAAGGTGCTTGGAAGTAGGTACAGAGGAGATGTCAGGGGTAAGTTTTTTTACACAGAGGTTGGTGAGTGCGTGGAATGGGCTGCTGGTGACAGAGGTGGAGGTGGATACGATAGGGTCTTTTGAGAGACTGCTGGATAGGCACATGGAGCTTAGAAAAATAGAGGGCTATGGGTAACCCTAGGTAATTTATAAAGTAAGTACATGTTCGGCACAGCATTGTGGGCCGAAGGGCCTGTATTGTGCTGTAAGTTTTCTATGTTTCTATATCCCTTCATGCCCTGACTTATCAATCTCTGCCTTAAATATACACAATGACTTGGTCTCCACATCTGTCTGTGGCAATAAATTGACCCGAGTCACCCCAACCACAAACTATTCTAGGTGCTACCATCTGGGAAGTGGTACCGCAGCATAAAAGCCAGGACCAACAGCCCCTGGGACAGCTTCTTCCAGCAGACCATCAGACTGATTAACTCACACTGATTTGAGTGTATTTCTCTATGTTACATTCACTGTTCCATTTATTATATATTATTATAAATTACTATGAATGCATTTCAACAGAGATGTAACGTAAAGATTTTTACTCATATATGTGAAGGATGTAAGAAATAAAGTCAATTTAATTCAATTCACTTCAATTTTATCGAGGCCTTTCAACATTCACTAGGTTTCAATGAGATTCCTCCCTCATTTTTCTGAATTCCAGTGAATACAGCCCCTGAGCCACCAAACGCTCCTTAAACGAAAACTTTTCAATTCAAAATCATTTTCACGAACCTCCTTTGAATCCTCTCCAATGTCAGCACATCTTTTCTTAGATAAGGGACCCAAAACTGTTCACAATACACCAAGACTAACTCAGGTCCTCAAGTCCCAGCATCATCCTTATAAATTGTCTCTGCAATCTTTCAGTCTTCTTGACATCTTCCCTGTAGGCAGGGGGTCCTGGAACAATTCACAATGCTGACACAAATCTGAACCCAGTCTCAAATCTGTTTTCCACTTACATTAATGTTCAATGGGTGACTGGGTGGGGGATTTTCATTATTGATCATTGTAACTGCTATACTACCATGCCTCCCTTAAAGATTTAATCTTAAAAGATGAAAGATTAGCCTTATTTGTCCCACGTACGTTGAAAGATACAGTGAAATGCATGACTTGTGGCAACGACCAGCACAGTGCGAGCACGTTCTGGAGGCAGCCCGCAAGTGTGACTATGCTTCCGCTGCCAAAGCAACATGCCCACAATTTACTAACTCTAACTTTGGTTTATTACTGTCACATGTACCAAGCTGTGATGAAAATCTTGTCTCGCATACAGTTCCTGCAGATCATTGAGGTAGGACATAGTTAAACAGGAACAGAATGCAGAATAAAGGGTAAGACCTACAGAGAAAGTGCAGTGCAGGTAAATGATAAATGTACGATCATAACGAGGTAGATTGTGAGGCCAAGTGACCATTGTACGGTACAGGATGTTGTCCATGGAAGTGGGCTGGGAGGGGGGGGGGGCAGGGGCCACTGGTTCCCCTGATGTGTTTCTGCGGTTTCTGATACAGCTTGCAGAGGTGTATAAAATCATTACGGGTATAGATTGTGTGTACATTCACCGTGTTTTTCCCAGGGCAAAGCTTGCTTGTCTGTATAGGCTACGCACAAGTCAGGTGTTTGTCACCTGGCAAGGGCTTGTATTCAAAGGTCTTGCCCTTGTCTGTAATTCCTTATTTGTAGCACCTGACATGCAAAATGCTTGAAGCCTGACCCCTCCTGCAAAATTGATAAACCCCAACGTGGATAGAAGGCCTGATGATGGGTTTCTTAATCAATGTACACTCAGTTATCATCATCACTAAGGCATGTCCTGTGATGTGGGCGATCACGGTCTTTGACCATGATTGTTCTTGGCAAATTTTTCTAGAGAAGTGATTTGCCATCGCCCCCTTCCACCCCACCCCACCCCGCCACATCCCAGGGTCGTTGCGAGGAAACTGGAGACCGGAGGTGGGAGAACGTGCAGGCAGTGCCGGAATCCGGGATTGAGCCTGGGTTACTGGAGCTGTGACGCAGCATCTCGGTTCACCACACGACTGAGCTGCCTCCGCCTATCACTCGGCTGCAACGAATTGCGGCGCCACGGTAACGTCGCAGTCAGGACGATATTATCACGGCTCAGGGCGTCGCAGTTCGGAGTTCAGTCCCAGTGGCGGCTGTGAGAAGTTTGTACGTTCTTCCCGTGTGAGCGTGGGTTTCCTCCGGGTGCTCCGGTTTCCTCCCACAGTCCACAGTTAATAGATGAATCAGTCATTGTAAATTGACCTGCGTTTAAACCAGCGTTAAATTGCTGGGTTGCTGGGCAACACGACTTGTCGGGACTGAAGGGATTGATTCACGGTGCATCTCTAAATTTAAGCACAACAATTAAAACCTGTCATTCTCCCCTCTCTCAGCCACTGACATTTGGACCATTCCCTACGCTGATGAAGTGTCTGCGGTGGAAGGAGGCTCTGCGGTGTTGCCATGTACTGTCAGCGACTTCACCCTCCCCTTCTCTGTGTCATGGCTCAAAGGCGACCTGCGGGGTTACAAACCCGTGGCCAATTGTACATATCCCAGTCCCTTCCACTCCCAGTGCAACAACATGATTCAGGAAGGAGAAGGCAGCCGGATCACATTCGTGGGGAACTTCAGCCAGGGGGACGCCTCGATAATGGTGCAGCGTCTGAAGCAGGCGGACAGTGGTCAGTATCGGTGTCACATTCCGGACAGCAGTAGGATATTTAAATCAGTGGTCCTTACACACCTGATGGTCAGAGGTAAGGAGCAATGTTCAGATTTAAAAATAAAGCTTATTTTTTATTCTTATTTATTTAGAGAGACAGCGTAGAACAGGCCATTCCGGCCCAACGAGCTGCACTGCCCAGCACCCCACTGATTTAACCCTAGCCTAATCACAGGATGACCAACTAGCATGTATGTTTGGCCTACAGGACTAACCCCCTCTGTAGCGGTCTGTAGCGGTCTGTAATTACAATGACCAACTCGCCTACTAAGCCGTATGTCATTGGATTGAGGGAGGAAACGGGGGCTCTCAGTGGAAACCCAGCCGCTCACAGAAAGAACGTGCAAACTTTCTGACAGAGGATGCTGGAACTGATGCCTCGAGCAGTTAGAGTATCACACTGACCACTACTACCCTACCGCGGTGTCCAAATTTAGCCTTGTTTCTCCCGCGCACATGGAAACAGGCCGTGAGATTTCACATTTGCATCAGTAACCAAGGATTCTGTGGAGGCAGCTCACATGCTTTCAGCACCCACGTGGCATGCCCACTACCTGCCAACCTGCCCACCCGTACGACTCTGGAACGTGGAAGGAAACGGAAGCACCCGCCACCACAAGGAGTGCATGCAGACTCCACACAGACAGCAGAAGAAGTCAGACACAGACCCGTATGTCTGGCCTACAGAACTAACCCCTCTGTAGCGAAACCTGCTGGGAGGCGTGTTCCTGCAAACAGAGGCTGCCCGAGATACTCCCACAGTTAAGTAAGCCATTGCTTGATCAAAGTTGAAGTTACACACACTCACTTGCGCAGCATCCCAAGCACAGAGTGTGGCAGTTAGTGTAATGCTCTTACAGCTCGGGATGTCAGAGCTCGGAATTTATTCCAGTGCTGTCTGTAGGGAGCTTGTATGTTCTCCCCCTGAGTGTATGGGCTTCCTCCGGTTGCTCTAGTTTCCTCCCACATTCCAAAGACGTACCAGTTAGAGGGATGATTGGTCATTGTAAATTGTCCTGTGATTAGGCTGGGGTTAAATAAGTGGGCTGCAGCTCAAAGTGCCAGAAGGGCCTGTTTCATGCTGCCGTATCTCTAAATAAATAAATACATTTATTAATTAAACAGCATCAGATCAGCGGCTTTCACAAGGGAAGTGTTGGTGTTGCCAGGCCGGTAAAAGGAAGGGCATTGGCTGAAACCATGAGATTGTGTCATCATAGAACATAGAACATAGAACATAGAACAGTACAGCACAGTACAGGCCCTTCGGCCCACAATGTTATACCGACCCTCAAACCCTGCCTCCCATATAACCCCCCACCTTAAGTTCCTTCATATTCTTGTCCAGTAGTCTCTTAAACTTCACTAGTATATCTGCCTCCACCACTGACTCAGGCAGTGCATTCCACGCACCAACCACTCTCTGAGTGAAAAACCTTCCTCTAATATCCCCCTTGAACTTCCCTCCCCTTACCTTAAAGCCATGTCCTCTTGTACTGAGCAGTGGTGCCCTGGGGAAGAGGTGCTGGCTGTCCACTCTGTCTATTCCTCTTAATATCTTGTACACCTCTATCATGTCTCCTCTCAACCTCCTTCTCTCCAAAGAGTAAAGCCCTAGCTCCCTTAATCTCTGATCATAATCCATACCCTCTAAACCAGGCAGCATCCTGGTAAATCTCGTCTGTACCCTTTCCGATGCTTCCACATCCTTCCTATAGTGAGGCAACCAGAACTGGACACAATACTCCAAGTGTGGCCTAACTAGAGTTTTATAGAGCTGCATCATTACATCGCGTCTCTTAAATTCTGTCCCTCGACTTATGAAACCTAACACCCCATAAGCTTTCTTAACTACTCTATCTACCTGTGAGGCAACTTTCAGAGATCTGTGGACATGTACCCCCAGATTCCTCTGCTCCTCCACACTACCAAGTATCCTGCCATTTACTTTGTACTCTGCCTTGGAGTTTGTCCTTCCAAAGTGTACCACCTCACACTTCTCCGGGTTGAACTCCATCTGCCACTTCTCAGCCCACTTCTGCATCCTATCAATGTCTTTCTGCAATTTTCGACAATCCTCTACACTATCTACACCACCACCAACCTTTGTGTCATCTGCAAAGTTGCCAACCCACCCTTCTATCCCCACATCCAGGTCGTTAATAAAAATCACAAAAAGTAGAGGTTCCAGAACAGATCCTTGTGGGACACCACTAGTCACAACCCTCCAATCTGAATGTACTCCCTCCACCACAACCCTCTGCCTTCTGCAGGCAAGCCAATTCTGAATCCACCTGGCCAAACTTCCCTGGATCCCATGCCTTCTGACTTTCTGAATAAACCTACCGTGTGGAACATTGTCAAATGCCTTACTAAAATCCATGTAGATCACATCCACTGCACTACCCTCATCTATATGCCTGGTCATCTCCTCAAAGAACTCTATCAGGCTTGTTAGGCATGATCTGCCCTTCACAAAGCCATGCTGACTGTCCCTGATCAGACCATGATTCTCTAAATGCCCATAGATCTTATCTCTAAGAATCTTTTCCAACAGCTTTCCCACCACAGATGTAAGGCTCACTGGTCTATAATTACCTGGACTAACCCTACTACCTTTTTTGAACAAGGGGACAACATTTGCCTCCCTCCAATCCTCCGGTACCATTCCCGTGGACAACGAGGACATTAAGATTCTATCATCAATCAAGGGAATGTGAGTTCATATCATTCCAGGGTTTTAAATGAAACATTGAAATAAAATTGTAATGAAAATTAAAATTAATCCTAGTTCGGATGAACTGTGGAACCGCAGTGTTAGTCAAACCAAATCTACTTCATTCCTATAGTCCGGGAAGGAGGTCTATCTCACTTACCTTGTGTGGCAGGGCCTGGGTCTGAGAGTGAGGAATGACCCGAGGTTTGGATGATTTAAGCACTGGGCCAGATTGAAAACTCATGGTATCAGGACCAGAGGTGAGGGATGGTCCGGTTCAGTTTGCTGCTACTCAAGGTTTACTGGTCTTTGCCCTGAACTGAGGCTGAGGCCTGCACCTAACAGGCTTCTGAATCATGAGCTTCAGTTCTGAATTCCATTTACTTACTTCTATTGTTTTTCTTCTCACTGTACACTGGGTCTGATGGTCTTCTTTTGTTTTGGTGGGTTCTATTGGGATTTCTTTGTTTTGTGGCTGCCTGCAAGGAGATGAATCTGAAAGTTGTATGAAGTATACATACTTTGATAGAAGTATGGAGAAAGAAGTTAGAGGATCAGAATGGGAGTGCAGCGGGAGCCATCTTGAATGTTTCTTATTCTCGTCGGAGTTAAGAGAGGCGGGACTGCGCAGTTGTGTGATGGCGGGCAGTGAAGCGGGGGAAGATTTAAAAAGGACACAGCCTTATACAGTGGACAGCGGAGTGAACCGGGAGCAGAGTGAAGGCTTAAGGGCTTTGGCTCAACGGGCTTAGGCGGAAGCAGGCAAGGCAAGGTAGGTTTAGGTTTCAGTTTTTCCTGTTATTTGAGGAAAGGGGGAAGTATGAGTGTGAGGGCAGCTTGTTGATCTCAGTGTCGGATGTGCGAGGTCCTGGAGTCTCCTAGCCTCCTGGACGTCCACATCTGTTCCAGGTGTGCTGAGCTGCAGCTCCTAAGGGACTGTGTTAGGGAACTGGAGCTGCAGCTCGATGACCTTCGTCTGGTCAGGGAGGGTGAGGAGTTGAGTTACAGGCAGGTGGTCACACCAGGGCCACAGGAGCCAGACAGGTAGCGGAAGGGGAAGAGTCAGGTACTAGAGAGTACCCCAGTGGCTGTACCACTTGATAATAAGGGGGGGACAGCCTACCTGGGGGAAGCAACAGTGACCGTGCCTCTAGCACAGAGTCCGGCCCGGTAGCTCAGAAGGGTAGGGGAAAGGAAGAGGAAGGCAGTAGTAATAGGGGACTCGATAGTTAAGGGGTCAGATTGGTGATTCTGTGGACGTGATCAGGAGACCCAGATGGTAGTTTGTCTCCCTGGTGCCAGGGTTCAGGATGTTTCTGATCGCGTGCAAGATATCCTGAAGTGGGAGGGTGTGGAGCCAGAGGTCATGGTACATATAGGTACCAATGACATAGGAAGAAAAAGGGAAGAGGTCCTGAAAGGAGAATATAGGGAGTTAGGAAGGCAGTTGAGAAGAAGGACCACAAAGGTAATAATCTCGGGATTACTGCCTATGCCACGCGACAGTGAGAGTAGGAATGGAATGAGGTGGAGGATAAATGCGTGGCTGAAGGATTGGAGCAGGGGGCAGGGATTCAAGTTTCTGGATCATTGGGACATCTTCTGGGGCAGGTGTGACCTCTACAAAAAGGATGGGTTACACTTGAATCCTAGGGGGACCAATATCCTGGCGGGGAGATTTGCGAAGGCGACTGGGGAGACTTTAAACTAGAATGGTTGGGGGGTGGGAATCAATTTGAAGAGACTAGGGGAGAGGAGTTTAGTTCACAAATAGAGAAAGCTAGTAGACCGTGTTTGAGGGAGGATAGGCAGGTGATAGAGAAGGGGAGCGCTCAGACCGAAGATGTAGGGGAGAAGGAAGAAAAAGATAATAAAGTGGATCACATCGATAGGGATAAACAGAGAGGAAGAGGTGGAAAGTTTCTTAAATGCATCTATTTTAATGCTAGGAGCATTGTAAGAAAGGTGGATGAGAGAGCATGGATTGATACCTGGAAATATGATGTTGTAGCTATTAGTGAAACGTGGTTGCAGGAGGGGTGTGATTGGCAACTAAATATTCCTGGATTTCGTTGCTTCAGGTGTGATAGAATTGGAGGGACAAGAGGAGGAGGTGTTGCATTGCTTGTCTGAGAAAATATTACAGCGGTGCGCTGGCAGGATAGATTAGAGGGCTCATCTAGGGAGACTATTTGGGTGGAATTGAGGAATGGGAAAGGTGTAGTAACACTTATAGGGGTGTATTATAGACCACCTAATGGGGGCGAGAATTGGAGGAGCAAATTTGCAGGGAGATAGCAGATATTTGTAGTAAGCACAAGGTTGTGATTGTGGGAGATTTTAATTTTCCACACATAGACTGGGAAGCCCATTCTGTAAAAGGGCTGGATGGCTTGGAGTTTGTAAAATGTGTGCAGGATAGTTTTTTTGCAGCAACACATAGAGGTACCAACTAGAGAAGGGGCAGTGTTGGATCTCCTGTTAGGGAATGAAATAGGTCAGGGGTACGGACGTATGTGTTGGGGAGCACTTCAGGTCCAGTGATCACAATGCCATTAGTTTCAATATAATTATGGAGAAGGATAGGACTGGACCCAGGGTTGAGATTTTTGATTGGAGAAAGGCTAACTTTGAGGACATGCGAAAGGACTTAGAAGGAGTGGATTTTGAGGTGAAATTTTGAGGGTGCAGAATCTTTATGTTCCTGTTAGGTTGAAAGGAAAGATTAAAAGTTTGAGAGCGCCATGGTTTTCAAGGGATATTGGAAACTTGGTTTGGAAAAAGAGGGAGATCTATAATAAATAGAGGCAACATGGAGTAAATGAGGTGCTCAAGGAATATAAAGAATGTAAAGAAAGAAATTAGAAAAGCTAAAAGAAGATATGAGGTTGCTTTGGCAAGTAAGGTGAAAATAAATCCGAAGGGTTTCTACAGTTATATCAATAGCAAAAGGATAGTGAGGGATAAAATTGGTCCCTTAGAGAATCAGAGTGGACAGCTATGTGTGGAGCCGAAAGAGATGGGGGAGATTTTGAACAATTTCTTTTCTTCAGTATTCACTAAGGAGAAGGATATTGAATTGTGTAAGTTAAGTGAAACAAGTAGGGTAGTTATGGAAACTATGACAATTAAAGAGGAGGAAGTACTGGCACTTTTAAGGGATATAAAAGTGGATAAATCTCCAGTTCCTGACAGGATATTCCTTAGGACCTTAAGGGAAGTTGGTGTAGAAATAGCAGGGGCTCTGACAGAAATATTTCAAATGTCATTAGAAACGGGGATGGTGCTGGAGGATTGTCGTATTGCTCATGTGGTTCCCTTGTTTAAAAAGGGTTCTAAGAGTAAACCTAGCAATTATAGGCCTGTCAGTTTGACGTCAGTGGTGGGTAAATTAATGGAAAGTATTCTTAGAGATGGTATATATAATTATCTGGATAGACAGGGTCTGATTAGGAATAGTCAGCGTGGATTTGTGCGTGGAAGGTCATGTTTGACAAATCTTATTGAATTTTTTGAAGAGGTTACGAGGAAAGTTGATGAGGGTAAAGCAGTGGATGTTGTCTATATGGACTTCAGTAAGGCCTTTGACAAGGTTCCACACTGAAGGTTAGTTAGGAAGGTTCAATCGTTAGGTATTAATATTTAAGTAGTAAAATGGATTCAACAGTGGCTGGATGGGCGATGCCAGAGAGTAGTGGTGGATAACTGTTTGTCAGCTTGGAGGCTGGTGTGCCTCAGGGATCTGTATTGGGTCCAATGTTGTTTGTCATATACATTAATGATCTGGATGATGGGGTGGTAAATTGGATTAGTAAGTGTGCAGATGATACTAAGGTAGGTGGCATTGTGGATAATGAAGTAGGGTTTCAAAGCTTGCAGAGAGATTTAGGCCAGTTAGAAGAGTGGGCTGAATGATGGCAGATGGAGTTTAATGCTGATAAGTGTGAGGTGCTACATTTTGGTAGGAATAATCCAAATAGGACATACATGGTAAATGGTAGGGCATTGAAGAATGCAATAGAACAGAGTGATCTAGGAATAATGGTGCATAGTTCCCTGAAGGTGGAATCTCATGTGGATAGGGTGGTGAAGAAAGCTTTTGGTATGCTGTCCTTTATAAATCAGAGCATTGAGTATAGGAGTTGGGATGTAATGTTAAAATTGTCCAAAGCATTGGTAAGGCCGAATTTGGAGTATTGTATACAGTTCTGGTCACCGAATTATAGGAAATATATCAACAAAATAGAGAGAGTACAGAGAAGATTTACTAGAATGTTACCTGGGTTTCAGCACCTAAGTTACAGGGAAAGGCTGAACAAGTTAGGTCTTTATTCTTTGGAACGTAGAAGGTTGAGGGGGGACTTGATAGAGGTATTTAAAATAATGAGGGGGATAGATCGAGTTGACCTGGATAGGCTTTTTCCATTGAGAGTAGGGGAGATTCAATCAAGAGGACATGATTTGAGAGTTAGGGGGCAAAAGTTTAAGGGAAACACGAGGGGGTATTTCTTTACTCAGAGAGTGGTAGCTGTGTGGAATGAGCTTCCAGTAGAAGTGGCAGAGGCAAGTTTGGTATTGTCATTTAAAGCAAAATTGGATAGGTATATGGACAGGAAAGGAATGGAGGGTTATGGGCTGAGTGCGGGCCAGTGGGACTAGTTGAGTGTAAGCGTTGGCACGGACTAGAAGGGCCGAGATGGCCTGTTTCTGTGCTGTAATTGTTATACGGTTATATATGGTTATATGGATAAATAAAGTTTGAACTTTGGCTTACATGTGACAACAGACTTGCCAGCGTGGTGCACTCATAACAGCCACCACAGTTCAGAGACAAATAGGGGTGGGCTATGGTAGTGTAGCAGTTAGCACAACACTTCACAGTGCCAGCGATCCTGGTTCAATTCCCACCACTGTCTGTAAGGAGCTTTGTGCATCCCCCGGTGACTGCATGGGAGGTTAGGTCAGATTCACTTTATTTGTCATATCAAAACATACAGTGATATGTGTTATTTGCGTCAGCAACCAACACAGACCAAAGATGTTCTGGAGAGCATCCCGTAAGTGTTGCCCTGGTTTTGGCATCACTGTAGCATGCCAACAACTTACTGACCTCAGCCCTTACGTCTTGCTGAGAAAATAGAGAATCAGCTATACTATAATCACTAGAAAATTTACTGAACAATTGAGTCTACGTACAGCGATTATATAAAAATTAGAAGCAAGCACAGAAGAGTTAAACTACAAGCTAATTACTAGAAAAAATAACAATTCTGCACTCCAATCCAACAGAGTGCAGCAGATACTTTTCAGACATCAAGTCCCTCAGCCACCCTCTGAGGAGATGTCCCCTTGGCCGACTTGGGTTGAGGAGTGCCAGTATCTGAGCTGGTGGCTGACCACTCCTTCTCAAGTGACAGCTGCCTTTGTTCTCCTGCTAAATAGTGACTCCCTGAGTGGCTGGGGTTCCCGGGACATTGGAACGAAGAAAGGCACCCAGGCAATGTGAGAGGTTGAGGCCCAAACCCAAATGATGGTAGTGGGTGGACTGGTCTTGCTTGTGCAGTCACTGGACAGAGGCTGTCACTGGCTCACTTTCCAACTGCCTCCAGTGTACAAGTGAGTGGGAAGTGCATCGGTGAGACATGCTTGCTGTGGCTGATCAGCCAGAGATGTGTGGAAGTCTGAAGCGTGGTAATGGTATAAGAAGGAGCGATGTGTGTGTTTGTGTTTGTTTGTGGGTACATGCACTGTAGGAGTGTGTGTGTGTGTGTGTGTGTGTGTGTGTGTGTGTGTGTGTGTGTGTGTGTGTGTGTGTGTGTGTGTGTGTGTGTGTGTGTGTGTGTGTGTGTGTGTGAGTGTGTGTGTACTATGTTTGGGGGTAAGATGTGTGTGCATTGGGCACCAACTGCGACAGGGATCTTCTGGGATGTGGATGATAGAATTACTGACCAGCCACATCTTCACTGACCTTCAACACCAGTGTGAGACCTCAGACCCCACCACCAAGAGTACGGGATCCGATCCCTGGGGAACAACCTGTACCACACGGCTCGAGACCTTTCTCTCTGGGCATCGGGCCTCTGATCTCTCTACCCTTCCTACTGGGATGTCCAGCGATGTGTCTAAAATTTATTCAGTGTGATTCGAGGCACTGGTTCACATTTCCAAGTTTGTCTAAGAAACCTCCCTCTCTTCTCCTCACTCTTTGCTTAGAACTGTTCATGAATCAATCCTGTCTGGTGTCTGTCCTCCTCTCAGCTTCTGATGGAAAAGATTCGGAGGTGACTGGAACCGAGGGAGCTTCGGCCACGTTACCCTGTGTGTTCACACGGTCTCGGCAGAGCCTCACCGCACACACGGTGACGTGGATGAGGAAGGATCCCTACCGACACATCGTCACCTTCAGGCGTATTCAAAATGGATCGTGGGCAGCGGAAAATGGAGTGACTCGGTACGAGCTCGTCGGGGACCCAGAGCTGGGAAACTCCTCGACCAGAATAAAGCAGCTGAGAGTGGAGGACAGTCACAGCTACCTGTGTCTGGCTGAGTTCAGGACCAGGACTGATCTCGAAATTATCTCGCCCTCGAGCATCCATCTGTCCCAGTATGAGGCCCATCTGTGGGTCAGACCTGGTGAGAAACCGCACCCTGTGGTGTATGCAGGGGGTGAGGGAGGAAGGGGAGCATGCAACATTGGACCGTACAGCACAGACCCTTCAGCCCACAATGTTGTATTGACCTTATACCCTACCCTATGATCAATCTAACTCTTCCCTCCCACATTGCCTCCATTCTGCCATCCATTCATTTGCCTATCCAGGAGTATCTTAAATGTCCGTAATGTACCTGCCTCTACCACCACCCCTGGTGGGTGGGTTCCTAGCACCCACCACTCTGTGTGTAAAGACCTACCTCATACTTCCCTCCAATCACTTTAAAACTGCTTCAACATATTAGTCATTTCAGCCCTTATCATCTTATCATCTTGTATGCCTCATCATCTTGTACACCTCTGTCAAGTCGGTCCTCACCTCCTTTGCTCCAAAGAGAAAGCCTGAGCTCGCTCAACCTATCCTCATGAGGTATGCTCTCAAGTCCAGGCTGAGTCCCAGTAAATCTCCTCTGCACCCTCTCTGGAGCTTCCACGTCCTTCCTCTTATGAAGTGATCAGAAGTGAACACAATACTCCAAGTGTGGTCTAAATAGGGTTTTGTAGAGTTGCAACTCCTGTGGTTCTTGTTTTCAATCCCTGGATGAATGAAGACTAACACACCATTCGCTTTCCGAACCACCCCATCAACGAGCACAGCAACTTGGAGTTATCTGTGGGTGTGAACCCCAATCACTGGGGATCTGACCGCCAGCACCAGCTGTGTGGAGTTTGTACTATCTCCCCGTGAATGCCTGGGTTTCTCTGACACCCTTTTACACCCCAGAGGCGTGCAAGTCAGTGGGTTAATCGGGTTATGTAAAATGCCCCTAGTTGGGGTGATTGATACAATCTAGGTTGGTGTGGGAAGAACATGAAAATGAGTTCAGCATATCAGAGGTACAAAGGGATTTGGGAGTCCTCATTCAGGACTCCTTATAGGTTAGTTTGCAGGTTGAGTCAGTGGTAAGGAAGGTAAATGCAATGTTAGCATTCATTTTGAGGGGACTCGAATATAAAAGCAAGGATGGGATGATGTGGCTTTACAAGGCTTTGGTCAGACTGGACCATTGTGAGCAGTTTTGAGCCCCATACTAAGAAAAGATGTCCTGGCTTTGGAGGGGGTCCGGGGGGTTCATGAGAATGATCCCAGAAATGAAGGGGCTAACTGGCCACTGGCCTGTACTCTCTGGAGTTTAGAATGATGGGGGAAGGGGGGGAATCTTGCTGGAACCTATAGATTATTGAAAGGCCTAGACAGAGTGGATGTGGAGAGGATGTTTCCTATAGTGGGAGAATCTAGGACCAGAGGGCACAGCCTCACAATAGAGGGATGTCCCTTTAGAACAGAGATGAGAAGGAGTTTCTCTAGGCAGAGGGTGGTGAATCTGTGGAATTCATTACCACAGACCAGAAATTTAAAGTGGAGATTAACAAGCTCTTGATTAGTCATGGTGGCAAGGGTTATGGGAAGAAGGCAGGAGTATGGAGTTGAGAGGGTTAATAAATCAGCCATGACGGAATGTCAGGTTGGCCTTATGGTCTAAATTCTCATCATTATTAAGGTCTCTTGCTGCCTCAGTCTTAGGGGAAATCCTGTGACCAACCTGTTTGGTTCTCTCCACTTTACTGCTCCTTTGTCGAGCTCACCTCCCTTCTGACGATTGTCACTTGCATCTGAGTTACACACTCATCGGTCTGCCCACAGAGTTGAATTAAATGTCCCTGCATTATTGGGCTCTCTCCCCCTTTGTTGGAACCTAGTTTGACCTCTTCCACTTTCTCTTCAGTCAAACAGACGTTCGCCATTGTGCTGTTATGTATCCCACTTGAAATGAAAATTTTCACCTTGTTAGTGATGGGCATCATTTTATGCAAGCTCAAACTCAGGTATGTAAATTTGCTGGGAGATTTGCCTTTAAATGTCTGAATTGTGACTTACACTCTCAGTAGCCACTTTATCAGGGACACCTGTTTATTAATACAAATATCTAATCAGCCAATCATGTGGCAGCAATGAAATGCACAAAAGCATGCAGACATGGTCAAGAGGTTCAGATATTGTTAAGGCCAAACATCAGAATGGGGAAGAAATTTGATCTATGTGACTTTGACTGTGGAATGATTGTTGTTGCACGACAGGGTGATTTGATTATCTCAAAAACTGCTGATCTCCTGGGATTTTCCCAGACAACAGACTGTAGAATTTACAGAGAATAGTGCAACAATCAAAAAACATCTAGTGAGCAGCAGTTCTGTGGGTGAAAACACCTTGTTTTTGAGAGATGTCAGTGGAGAATGGCCCGACTGGCTTGAGGTGAGATTAACTTAAATAACCACATGTTACAACAGTGGTGAGCAGAACAGCATCTCTGAACACACAGCACGTTGAACCTTGAAGTGGATGGGTGACACCAGAAGAAGACCACAAATTTATACTCAGTGGCCACTTTATTAGGCACAGGAGGTACAGCCCAGAATTTCTTTGTCACATGTACATTGAAACAGACAGTGAAATGCATCACTTGCACCAAATCCAATCAGCGAGGTTGGTGCTGGGGGCAGCCAGCAGAGGTCCCAAGCTTCCAGTGCCAACATAGTGTGCCCACAGCTACCAACCCTCAACACATGTTTTTGGAATGAAGGGAGGATTGGGAAGCAAACTGAACACCGGGAGGAAGCCCATGTGGTCACAGGGAGAACATACAGACAGCGGGGATAATTGAACCCCGATCACTGTTTGCTGTAAAGTGATTGCACGAACCACTACATCACCATGTCACCCCAATACTCCAGTTGCATATAATACTCAGGGCAACCCAGTCAGAGTTTTACATGGCTGCAATATGACTTCTTGAATCTTATACTCAATGTCTAGACCAACAAACGCAGGCATTGAGGAGGAATCTCTTTAGCCAGAGAGTAATGAATCTGTGAAGTTCTTTGCCAGACAGCAGTGGAGGCCAAGTCATTGGATATATTTAAAGTGGAAGTTGATAAGTTTTTGATTAGTCAGGGTGCCAAAGGTTACAAGGAGAAGATGGGAAAATGGGACTGAGAAGGGTAGTAAATCAGCCATAATGGAGCAGATTCAATGGTCTGAATGGCCTGATTCTGTCCCATACCTTATAGACTTCTTTACCATCCCATCTACTTGCATAGATTCTCCTGCCATAACCAGTATTTTCAATGACCTGAATGCCACAGGCCCACTGCCAAAGTCTGTGTGGTCTCTCTTTATAATCCATTCCCAGGTTATCACTTTGTTAGACCAACCACTTGCCCTCCCCTCCAACACCCAATCCATGTCTCTTCACCTCCTATTGCTATCCTTGCTGCTTTGCAAGCTTTGTGTCATTTGCAAATTCAGAAGTGTCTATGTGTCTAGGAGCCCAAAATAAAATTGGACCCAGCTCAATGCCTCAGGAACATCACTATTCACTATCCTCCAGCCTGAGGAACACACAGACTCTTTCTGCCATCCTTAAATTCTCAGTGCACCCTTCACTCCTGCCTCTTACCTTCTGTCATTGATCTATCCATTGCTAATTAGCAATATAGTGTTAACTGCCTTGGCTCATCCAGTCCTTTCACACAGTCTACCTTACTCCCCTCTGAACCTGCAGTTATTAGTAACTGGAGTAAGTAATTGCATAGGTTGGTGAGGCCTAATTTGGAGTAGGAAAGACTCGACTATGGATAAAACAGTGGCTGATTGGCAGGAGGCAAAGAGTGGGAATAAAGGGAGCCTTTTCTGGTTGGCTGCTGGTGACTAGTGGTGTTTGACAGGGGTCTGTGTTAGGACTGATTCTTTTTACATTATATGTCAATGATGGAATTGATGGCTTTGTTGCAAAGTTTGGAGATAATACAAATATCGGTGGAGAGGCAGGTCAATTTGAGGAAGTAGAGAGACTACAGAAGGACTTAGACAGATTATGAGAATGGACAAAGAAATGGCAGATGGAATACAGTGTCGGGAAGTGTATGGTCATGCACTTTGCTAGAAGAAATGAAAGGGTTGACTAATTTCTAAATGGAGAGAAAATACAGAAAACTGAGGTGCAAAGGGATGGGAGTCATTGTGCGGGATTCCCTAGAGGTTAATTTGCCAGTTGAATCTGTGATGAGGAAGGCAAATGCAATGTTAGCATTCATTTCAAGAAGATTAGAATATAAAAGCAAGGATGCATTGTTGAAACTTTATAAAGCACTGGTGAGGCCTCATGGAGTATTGTGAGCAGTTTTGTGCTCCTTATCTTAGAAATGATGTGCTGAAACTGTAAAGGATTCAAAGGAGGTTCACAAAAATGATTCCAGGATTGAATGGCTTGTCATATGAAGAGTTATTGATGGGTCTGGGCCTTTATTCACTAGAATTCAGAAGAATGAGCAGTGACCTAATTGAGACCTATTGAATGGCGAAAGGTCTTGATAGAGTGGATGTGGAGAGGTTGTTTCCGAAGGTAGGAGAGTCTAAGACCAGAAGTCGTAGACTCACGATAGAGGGGAGTCCTTCCAGAATGGAGATGAGGAGGAATTTCTTTAACTGGAGACTGGTGAATCTGTAGAATTCTTTGGAGGCCAAGTCTATATGTATCTTTAAGGAAGAGGTTGATAGATTTTTGATTGGTCAGGGAATTAGGAGATGCTGGGGAAGACAAGAGACTGGGGTTGGGCTGAGAGGAAAATTGGATCAGACATGATGAAATGGCGAAGCAGACCCAATGGGCAAAATGGCCTAATTCTGTTCCTATATCTTTTGGTCTTATGGTAAATAAGGTTGAAAGAGTACAGAGAAAATTTACAGGGATGTTGCCTCAAGTTACCTCTGGCTAAAGAGATGAGCTATATGGAAAGGTTGACTAAGTTAGGACTTTATTCCTTGGAACACAGGAAAATGAGAGGAGATTTGATAGAGATGTACATAATTATGAGGGGTATAGATAGGGTAGATGCAAGCAGGCTTTTACCACTGAGGTTGGGTAGGACTACAACTAGAGGCCAAGCGTTAAGGGTGAAAAGCGAAAAATTTAAGAGGAACATGAGGGGAAACTTCTTCACTCAGAGGATTGTGAGGGTGTGGTACGAGTTGCTTGCACAAGTGCTGCATGTGAGTTTGATTTCAACTTTTAAGTGAAGTTTGGATAGGTAGATGGATGGTAGTGATATGGGGGGCCATGGTCCTGCTGCAGGTTGATGGGACCAGACAGTTTAAATGGTTCAGCACTGACTAGATAAAGTGACAGGACCACAATGTGCTGGATTGAGAGATCATAAGATGATCATAGAGGAGGTCAGTTCAAGAGTCTACAGTGGGGCAGAAGCTGTTCCTGAGATGCTGGCATGTGCTTTCAGGCTCTTGAGTCTTTTGGCCTGAAAGAAGGGGAGAGAAAGGAGAATAGTTGTGGTGGGACGGGTCTCTGATTATGTTGGATGTTTTCCTGAGGCAGTGGGAAGTGTCGACAGAATCCATGGAGGGGAGGCTGGTTTCTGTGATATACTGGCCTACATTCAATAAGAAATGTCCCTGGGTTGGAAATAGAGAATGTGTGAGGAGAGGCAGGGTGCTTAGAGCATCCTTCTATACTAGAACTGTTCTGTAATTCTGTGAATCAGAGTCAAAATCTGGTTTATCACTGACATGTGAAATTTATTGTATTGTGGCAGCAGTACCATGCAATACATTAAAAATACTAAAAGTTACAATAAGAGATAGAGGAAAAGAAAATAAATGGGTAGTCCAAAAAGAGAGTAGACAGTGAGTTACTGTTCATGGATTCAGAAATCCAATTGTGGAGGGGAGGAATATTTCTAAAATGTCAATAAATGGGAAACGTGTCTTCCTCATACAATTACTGAAACTGATTTTAATTGGTCTTATTTTATCCACAGAGATGATCCAGACTAATCAATTGTTGGAGACCGAGAACCCATTTTTCTCCCTTCACAAGCAGGAACCTCTCCTGCCCCAACCTCTCTGCGACTGAGTGCTTTTGCTGATCTGAGCAGCAATCATTTGTTGCCGTTCCCTCCAAGGTGCATGGGTGTGCGGCTGTGCCGTGACTTAAATGTTCCCGTGTAATGTGTACATTAGCCTTTGTTGCCACACTGCTGGAATTTTCTTTTACATTATGTTAATATAATTTTAAAATCCCTGTTAAATTATGTTAGTAACTATAATCTATAAATTTTCTAAATAATAAATGTACCACAACCTTTACTTTGAAACATATTTACATTGTCAGTGTTTCAAGTCACAATACTGTTACAAATTGTAAAAATAAACACAGAATGGAAGCAAACGTGAGGAAATCTGCAGATGCTGGAAATTCAAGCAACACACACAAAATGCTGGTGGAACGCAGCAGGCCAGGCAGCATCTATAGGAAGAAGCACAGTTGACATTTCAGGTCAAGACCCTTCATCAGGACAATGGAAGTCTGTATCTCATTGTTAATAAACTATCAGCCTTCTGAATGTCGACATTGTCTAAGTTTAAAAGTTTATGAAATGTGAAATATTTTCATTGTTGTGCTATATTCATTATACTCTTCAATTAATAAATAAAATTAAAAAGTATTTGATTTTTCAATTTTCATTCTAAATATACATAGTATACATATTACAAAAATAAGTTCTATGCAGTTTTGAGGCAAGGAAAATATTTCCTGCTCAGAGCAATGGTTGATCCACACAGCTGTAAAAAATGGTGGTGGCTGGTCCAACATGCAAATTCCATCTTGTTAAAGAGCTACTCTGCATGACTGATGCTCCATACCAGCATCCCCAGTGAATGAGTGTGTATTCTCCTCCGATAAGCATCTTCATAAAAACCCAGGGACAGAAATTTGGGCACATTTATTTCACGCGGGGTGGGTGTAGAGTAGCAAAGAGAAAAGGAGTTGAGAGTGGAGGGAAGAGGGGCAGAGGGTGGAAGGGGTGTAGGAAGGAGTACAAGAGCTGATGGAGTGTGGGAGGAATGATTGAGAAAAAACCTGAAGGTGGACATAGGCATGCGCACAAGCACAGTAGTGAAGGCAGAAGAATATATTATTGCCAAAGTATACATGTACAGGATTAACTTTTGCCCTTTGGCTCTGGTTAATTCAGCTCTTCAGACCCTGCGAGGATCCCCAGTATTTGTCCTTCTTACCTCTCTCAATATGATGCTCTGTGTTTTGCTGAGTGTATCAAAGTAATTGATTGACCGAGGACCATGCTACAAATAACCGTGTGGACATTGACTCATGTTTAGTGATAATGTGAAATACAATGTTTCATAAAGTCAGGGTGTGGGAGACCACTCAGCCCATCATGCTTATCCTGTGCTATCATTTTCTTTCAATGTGTACAATTTTTGTCAGGATCAGGATATTGCCAGCCACTGCCCTGATCCCTACTGATGGAAGAGTTGGTGGTGGGTCTGGGAGGAGTAATTGAGTGCCCTTGGTGATTAATTGCAGTGCATCTTGTAGGTGGTAACTCTGAAGCCACTGTATGCCAATGGTGGAGTAATTGAAGGCTTACGGTGTTGGTATTGGATATTTTTCACACATAAGACCATAAGATGTAGGAGCAGAATTAGGCCATCTGACCCATCAAGTCTACCCCGCCATTCAACCATGGCTGATCCTTTTTTCTATTTCCTCCTCAATCCCAGTTCCCAGCCTTCTCCCTGTAACCTTTGATGCCATGTCCAATCAAGAACCTATCAATCTCTGCCTTAAATACACCCAACGACTTGGCCTCTACAGGTGCCTGTGGTAACAAATTCCACAAATTCCACCCTTTGGCTAAATAAATTTCTTCACATCTCTGTTTTGAAAGGGCACCCCTCTATCCTGAGGCTGTGCCCTCATGTCCTAGACTCTCCCACCATGGGAAATATTCTTTCCACATCTACTCTGTCTAGGCCTTTCAACATTTGAAAGGTTTCAATGAAGTCATTCCCCCACCCCCGACACCTTCTGAATTCCAACGAGTACAGGCCCAAAGCCATCAAATTCTACTCTTGAAGTGCGTGACCATGGATTTTCCAATGTTGTATTTAATTTGCCACTTTCTTGCCCATTCTCCTAATCTGTCTAAGTCCTCCTGCATCCTAACTGTTTCCTCTACCTGCCCCTCCAGTTTACTTCAGTGGTGGGCAAGTTGTTGAAGATCCTGAGAGGCAGGATTTATGAGCATTTTGAGAGACATAATCTGATTAGAGATAGTCAGCATGGCTTTGTCAACAGCAGGACATGCCTTCCGAGTCTGAATGAATTCTTTGAGGATGTAACAAAACACATTGATGAAGGTAGAGCAGTGGATGTAGTGTATATGGATTTCAGTAAAGCATTTGATAAGGCTCCCCATTCAGGTCTCATTTAGAAAATAAGGAGGCATGGGATCAAGGAGACCTTCCTTTGTGGATCTAGAATTGGCTTGTCCACAGAAGGCAAAGGGTGATTGTAGATGGTTTGTATTCTGCATGGAGGATGGTGACACATGGAATTCCACAGAGATCTGTTCTGGGACCCCTCCTCTTTGTGATTTTTATAAATGACTTGGATGAGGAAGTAGAAGAGTGGGTTAGAAAGTTTGCTGATGACACAAAGGTTGGGGGCGTTGTGGATAATCCGGATGGTTGTCAGTGGTTGCAGTGGGACATCAATAGGATGCAGAACTGGGCTGAGAAGTGTCAGATGGTCTTCAACGCAGGTAAGTGTGGAAGTGTTCATTTCAGTAGATTAAATATGAAGATAGAATATAATGTTAATGGTAAGACTCTTGGCAGTGTTGAGGATCAGAAAGATCTTGGGGTCCATGTCTATAGGACACTCAAAGCAGCTGCACAGGTTGACAATGTTGCCTTCATCAACCGCGGGATTGTGTTCAAGAGCCGTGAGGTAATGTTACAGCTTTAATAGACCTTGGTTAGACCCATTTGGAGTACTGTGTTCAGTTCTGGTCACCTCACTACAGGAAGGATGTGGATACTATAGAGAGAGTGCAGAGGAGATTTACAAGTATGTTGCCTAGATTGGAGGGTGTACCTTGAATGAACTTGACCTTTCCTCCTTGAAGTGACGGAGGATGAGGGGTGACCTGATACAGGTGTATAAGATGATGAGGGGCACTGATTGAGTGGATAACCAGAGGCTTTTTCCAAGGGCTGGAATGACTAACACGAGGAGGCACTGTTTTAAGGTGCTTGGAAATAGGTACCGAGGGGATGTCAGGGGTAAGTTTTTTCACACAGAGAATGGTGGGTGTGTGGAGTGCACTGCTGGCAATGGTGGTAGAGGTGGATACGAAGGGTTTTTTTTAAGAGCCTTTTAAATAGTTACATGGAGCTTAGAAAAATAGAGGTTTATGTGGCTGGAAAATTTTAGGCAGTTTCTAGAGTAGATTACATGATCAGCATAACATTGTGGGCCAAAGGGCCTGTAATGTGCTATAGATTTCTATATTCTATATTCTTGAGCAACACACACAAAAGGCTCCAGGAACGGAGCAAATCAGAAACACGAGATTCAGCAGATGACGAAAATCAAAAGTAACACACACAGAATGCTGGAGGAACTCAGCAGCTATGGTAAGGAAGTCAGTGATTCAGGCTGAGAACTTCCTTCAGGACTGGAGAGGAAAGGGGAAGAAGTTTGAATAAGAAGTTGGGGGGGGCGGGGAAGGTGTACAAACCTGAATGTGAGATGTGAAGGCAGCTGAGTGTGTGAGGGGGATGAAGTGAGAAGCAGGGATGTAAGAGGTGGCAAAGGTAAAGGGCTGGAGAGGAAGGAATCTGATACGTGAGGAGAGTGGACTATGAGAGAAAGGGAAAGAGGAGTGGCACCAGCAGGAGGTGAGGGGAAGAGAAGAAGTAGGGGCATAGTGGGGAATTGAAGAAGAGGGAAGGGCAAAAGGTAAACTTCCTGGAAGTTGGACAAATTCCTGGAGGTTTATGCCATCAGGTTGGAGGCTACCATACAGAATATAAGGTGATCCTTCTTCAACCTGAGAGTGGCCTCATCGTGGCAGTAGAGGAGGCCATGGACTGATCTGTCAGAATGGGAATGGAGACTGGAATTAAATTGGCCGGCCACTGGGAAACCTGCTCTTTCTGGGTGCCACAAAGGAGCTATGGATGTCAGGCAGCATTTATGGGGGTGAATAAACTGTCGACGTTTTAGGCTGAGATGTTTTAGATGAAGGGATGAGACCCTAATGAAGGGTCTCAGCCTGAAATATCAACTGTTTATTAATTTCCAAAGATGCTGACTGACCCAGTGAGTTCCTCCAGCATTTTGTGTGCATTACTTTGTATTTCCATAATCTGCATAATCTCTGTGTCACTGACTTTCTACTGTCCTTCCTGTTAATGCACCAACGCATCTTAACAATATTACAACACTTTCAGTTAATCCGTTCAGTTTCAAGGAACACGGGAAATTGCCTCCATTGAGTTTGAATGGAATGAAGGAACCAGCTTTCTGCTGAGTTTAGAGGGAATCCTGGAACTTGGGATTTAGTGTTTCCCAGAAAGAGTAAGCACTGTGTTCCTGTATGTCACCAGGCAGCCTGGCACCATGCCCGCTCTGTCAGCTGAGAGCATGAACCAGCTCAGTGTATCACAGGAATAGCAAGGATTCCAGATTCAAGAACATTTATTCTCAAAGAATGTGTAAATTATACAACCTTGAGATTTGCCTGCTCACAGGTAGCCACAAATCAAGAAACCTGAAAGAACCCAATTAAATAAAAAGAGAATGAAAATAAAAATAAAAGACCCATATTCGGTATGCAAGAGAAAGAGGAATAATACAAATCATGCAAACAATTGAAGCGAACAACAGCATTCCGAACCGAAATTGAGCCCTCAGATCTGAACCCTGGAGCAGCTGAGAGTAGGCCCGAAGCCTTGCTTATCAGTTCATCACATTAGCGGGCATGGAGCACAGCATCGGGGCAGTCTTGATAGCCTCAGCACCACGGAGATGACCATTGCAGAGAGCGAGCAAAATTGGCTCTCGTCTAGGACCTGGAGAGTACTTCAGCAAAAGGTTCTGGGCCTAGACCACGCCACCCAGTGTCTTGCTCCAGGTCCAGGTTCTGTCACCCAGCCTGAAGTCACTCTCAAGTTCTTCAAATCAGATCAGTGCCCGGAGCGATCGATCCTTGCAGCCAGGCCAGTGGTAGGGGGAACAAATCTCTTCTGCTGGGCCCTGGCTTCTCCTTTTGGTGCCCAGAGAGATCCAACCTTGCACCCGTGACAGTTGTATGACCATCCAAACTCCTCTGCCTGGGCTCCAACTTCTCCTCTTAGCACCCAGGGTGATCCAACCTCACACCCAAGTCAGCCGCACAGGCATTGGAACTCCATCTGCAACACACTGCAACTCAGCTCCTCCCTCAAACTTGCCCGGCCACCGCTCACCACTTCACTGTGTGCAGCAATAACTTAGCACAATTAACTTCAGAAAAGGTATATTTAGTGATGTCTTTAGTTGGATTTCTGAGCTGTTTGACTACCACAGGGCTGTCGCACATGTTCAATAGAGCCATCTTAACCTGAAATTAAGCAATCTGGGTCGGCCCCGCTGAGTCAAAGAATGGGTCCCGTTAAGTTCAAATGCAATGTGAAAACTTGTTCCTGGAGAGATTCGAGGGAACATAGGAAGCCGAACTTCGGTCTTTGAAAGGACAGTGGACTTAGAATATTGAACATGGAACATTACTGAACATTACAGGCACTTCAGCCCACAATTTGATAAGGTACCCCATGAAAGGCTTATTGAGAAAGTAAAGAAGCATGTGATTCAAGGGGACCTTGCTTTGTGGATCCAGAACTGGTTTGCCCACAGAAGGCAAAGTGTGGTTGCACACTGGTCATATTCTGTATGGAGGTCGGTCACCAGTGGTGTGCCTCAGGGATCTGTTCTGGGACCCTTACTCTTCCTGAGTTTTATCAATGACCTGGATGAGGAAGTGGAGGGATGGGTTAGTAAATTTGCTGATGACACAAAGGTTGGGGGTGTTGTGGATAGTGTGGAGGGCTGTCAGCTGTTACAGCGGGACATTGATAGGATGCAAAACTGAGCTGAGAAGTGGCAGATGAAGTTCAACCCAGATAAGTGTGAGGTGGTGTGGTGAACTACATATACCTGTCTGGACACGCCCCTGCTGACTGCTCCTGTGGTTCCTCCCACAGACCCCGGTATAAAGGCGATTGAGGCCTGAGCCCGGCCTCTCTGTCTCCAGGATGTAGTATGGTGGTCAACCACTGCTTGTTCCTTCTTCCAGTCAATAAAAGCTGATATCTTGCCTTTACGTCTCAGAGAGAGTTATTGATGGTGCATCAGGTGCTTCATTTTGGTAGGTCAAATATGATGGCAGAATAGAGCATTAATGGTAAGACTCTTGGCAGTGTGGAGAATTAGAGGGATTCTTGAGTCCATAGGACACTCAAAGCTGACTCTGCAAGTTGACTCTGTGGTTAAGAAGGCGTATGGTGTATTGGCCTTCATCAATCGTGGGAATGAGAGTAATGTTGCAGCTATAGAGGATACTAGTCAGACACCATTTGGAGTACTGTGCTCAGTTCTGTTCACCTCATTACAGGAAGGATGTGGAAACCATAGAAAGGGTGCTGAGGAGATTTACAAGGATGTTGCCTGGTTTTGGGAGCATGCCTTATGAGAATAGGTTGAGAGAACTCAGCCTTTTCTCCTTGGAGCGACGGAGGATGAGAGGTGACCTGATAGAGGTGTACAAGATGATGAGAGGCGATGATCGTGTGGATAGTCAGAGGCTTTTTCCCAGGGCTAAAATGGCTAGCATGAGAGGGCATAGTTTTAAGGTGCTTGGAAGTAGGTAAAGAGGAGATGTCAGGGGTAAGTTTTTTACACAGAGAATGGGGAGTGCATGGAATGGGCTGCCAGCGGCAGTGATGGAGGCAGAAATGATAGGGTCTTTTAAGAGACTTCTGGATAGGTACAGGGAGCTTAGTAAAATAGAGGGCTATGGGTAAGTCTAGGTAGTTCTAAGGTAGGATCATGTTCAGCACAGCTTTGTGGGCCGAAGGGCCTGTTTTGTGCTGTAGGTTTTTCTATGTTTCTATAAGGTCACCCCACAGTCTTGTAAGTTCCAAGGAGTAAAGTCCTAGCCTCCCCTCAATCCCTCAAGACCTGGCAGCATCTGTGTACATTGTCCTTGCACTCCTGCTGGTCTTGCAAAAGGCGAGTCTCAGGGTCACAGGATCCATCACTTGTCTTCTGGAAGGACCGGGGCACATCACGGAATCATTTTTGTTTTATAATCCTGCTCGAACTGTCAAATCTTCTTCTGCCGGACTCTTAAATTTAAACAACCTCCCTCAAAAGAAAATCGGCACATCAGCTTTATTTCACTCTGCTCCTAAATTGAGGAATTCAGTACCTAAAACTATAAGGGATGCAGACTCAGTAGACACTTTTAAACACCAGTTCAATTTCTATTTATTTAACCTTGCTTTAATTAACATTATTTTGTCTTCTAGATTTTTACTTTATCCGATTGCAAAGCGCTTTGAACAACATCGTTTGTATGAAACACACACTCTAAATCAATTATTATTATTATTATCATTGTTATTATATATTTACTTTTTCTCAGCTCAAGCTGGCAAAACCTGAGGTGCAGGCATAGCCAAGCACACTAATTTCACAACTGGTAGGAACTATTCTAGTGGTGTTTAGTATTGTGGCTTTCTGAAGATTTACATAGATATTACTGTGTAGGGTTAATTGTTTGATGGTATTGTGTAGTGACTTTGGGATGATACCAGTTGTAAATATTACTATTGGGTCAATGTATACCCTGTTCATGTTCCATAGTCTTTCAACTTCCCCTTTTAATTCAGCATATTTCTGGTATTTTTCACTTATTGATTTCTGTATGTTACGTGTGTTTGGAATGGACAGATCTATTAAAGTAAATTGTTCTTACTTGTTTATCCTCAAATGTCATATCTGGATGATTAATATCATATCTCTTTGTGTAATTAAGCATTGGTCAGAATATAATTTGTAGGACTGACTCTAAAACTGGATCAGGCTTGTATTTATAGTAAGGTATGATGTCTTATATGAGTTAGTATTTTAAAACAAGATTTTGATGAATGACGTTTGTCTCTTGATTGTGCCAGTGTAAGTAACCAGTGTGAGTTAAACTGCTGCAGGATCCTGTAATGACTATAAGACCATAAGATATAGAAGCAGAAGTAGGCCATTCAGCCCATCGAGTCTGCTCCGCCATTCAATCATGGGCTGATCCAATTCTTCCAGTCATCCCCACTCCCCTGCCTTTTCCCCATACCCTTTGATGCCCTGGCTAATCAACAGCCTATCTATCTCTGCCTTAAATGCACCCAGTGACTTGACCTCCACAGCCACTCATGGCAACAAATTCCACAGATTTACCACCCTCTGACTAAAGTAATTTCTCTGCATCTCTGTTCTAAATGGACGTCTTTCAATCCTGAAGTAGTGCCCTCTTGCCCTAGCCTCCCCACCATGGAAAATAACTTTACCATATCTAGTCTGTTCATGTCTTTTAACATTCAGAATGTTTCTATGAGATATCCCATCATTCTCCTGAACTCCAGGGAATACAGCCCAATAGCTGCCAGACGTTTCTCATATGGTAACCCTTTCATTCCTGGAATCATTCGTGTGAATTTTCTCTGAAACCTCTCCAATGTCTGTATATCCTTTCTAAAATAAGGAGCCCAAAGCTGCACACAGTACTTCAAGTGCGGTCTCACAAGTGCCTTATCTAGCCTCATCATCACATCCCTGCTCTTATATTTCATACCTCTAGAAATGAATGCCAAAATTACATTCACCTTCTTCACCACTGACTCAAGCTGGAGGTTAACCTTTAGGGTATCCTGCACAAGGACACCCAAGCCCCTTTGCATCTCTGCATTTTTCAAATTCTCTCACCATCTAAATAATAGTCTGCTCCTTTATTTCTTCCACCAAATTGCATGACCATCTCCCCTCCCAAGCCAACGTCTCCCCGATACCAGTGCATGTCATGGTCCGGTCCGTGAAATCCACATTCCGGTTCACGGTCCGGTCCATGCTCCTTATTCCAGGTTTTCTGGGTTTCCCCAGTTTCTGTTGAGGCAGCTGATTCTTGTTTGGGCTGACTTCATAAATAGCTTCAGGATTCAGCCTCTGGCTGCTGGATTGTTCCTGTCCAAACCCCCTGTCTGTAGCCCTTCCCATCACCTTCTGCCTGGAGCCTCGCCTTGCCTTCACTGCTGTCTAGTTCCACCACTGGAGCAAGATAAGGAACTGTCTTTTGTTGTTTTGAACTATCTCTGCATCCACACCTTTGCTAGGTAGGTCTGGCTGTTTGCCCTACATTCCTGTCTCTCCCTCGACCAAGGCAAAGCTTTGGGGTCTCGTCCAGTCCTAGCCACGTCCAAGAACCTTGTCCTGTCCTTTTTTTTTGTAATTTTTTTTTATTGAAGTTCATCATCAAACAAACATTTCCATAAGATGTATTTCAGACATTGTACATATGTATCATATAATCATATATATCACAAATCTCCACAAAGTATTTATCTGAGGTATACACTTATAGAAAAGAGTGGAGAGAAAAAACAAGCAAAAGGAAAAAAACTATGTACAAGTAGGGAGTGATCTTTTTTTACAACATATTCATTGACTTCTAAGAATAAAATCAGGCCTATGAGGCATTATGTAGTTAAACCATTTTTCCCAGTATGAATCAAATTGTTCCAGCTTATGATTAACAGATGCTTTTACCTTCTCCATTTTGTAAATATCCATTGTAATTTCCAACCACGCATTTAGAGTTGGGCTTGCCTGTGATAACCATTTCCTAATAAGTGTCTTTTTACCAGCCACCAACAGTATATTCATTAAATACTTATCTCTTTTCAACCATTCTTTAGGTATATATCCAAAATATATGGTCTTAATCTCTAAGGGTATTTCACATTTAAAGATGTCTTGTAGGGCACTGTGTATCCCCCTCCAATAGTCTTTGATAACAGGGCAGTCCCAAAAAATATGATAATGATTTGCATTTTGATTTCCACAATTTCTCCAGCAAACAGGGAGGTTACTATCATAATGGGATTTCTGAGAGGGTGTAATAAAATATCTTATCAAGTTTTTCCATCCAAATTATATCTGAGGAAGAATGGAGAACAATATGGAGGTATCAATGGAAGTGTACCAGTTCACAGAAATGGAGGGAGTTTGGATGGAAAAACTTGATAAGATATTTCATTACACCCTCTCAGTACCCGCCTTGGGACTGTATTGAAGGAATTTAATTAATTTTGAGTGTGGCTTATCTTGGGTAGGCTTCGGAATGAGTGCACAATGTGCTCTCTCAATTTCCAGCTCCATAGTCAAGGGAAGTTCTAGCGCATCCCGTAGCAACTTTTTGACAAACTCCGTCATAGACAAGCCCTCCGCTCCTTCGGGAACATTGTATATTCTGATATTTTTCCGCCGTGATCTTCCCTCCAGGTCAAGCAGTTTACCTTCTTGTTGATTTAATATTTTTATTGTCTTACTTAGTATCCGTTCCGCGTTTTGAATGCGATCTTCCACCTTCTCAATTCGAGTCTCTGCCACCACTATTTTTTGATTGACGTTGGTGAGCTCTGACTTAATATCATGTAGCTGCTGTTTTATATCTTTCTGGAACTCCCTTATCTCTTTCAAAATTGTGATCATATTTGCTGCTTCGCCTGAACAAGGCCCAGCGTCCACCTCACTAGCACGCGGTCAGGTAAGAGAGCCATTCGCTGCACTCCTCTCAGCCGCAGGCTCTGCAGTGTCACTTTTTTTATTTCCATTCTTTTTCCCCATTCTTGCCCCTCTTATCAGTTCAAATACTTTCGAAAAGTACTATATTTGATGGGTTAACGAGGCTTAATGTGCATTTTTCTGGAGGAGCTAGTGACTTAAGCTGCCATTCTTGATGATGACGTCACCGGAATCCACCCAACCTTGTCCTGTCCAAGCCACGGCTTTGTGTTCTCGTCTTATCCATGTACCTCACCCAGTCCAAGAGTACCTTGCCCAGCCCGGTGCTGGGATTCCCTCGTCCTGTGCTGGGGTTTCCTTGTCCTGTCCTGGATTCTCTTATCCAGTCCTGTTGCCTCTCCTCATCCTGCAGCCACGTCTTGTCCTCGCTTGGTTCTGGAGTCCGAGCCCGAGTCAAGGACCAGATTTTGGGTCCTTGCCCAGTCTCTGGCTCGGAGTCCAGACCCAAGCCTTAAAGAACCCTAGCCTCATCATGTCCTCATCCAGGTCCCACTTCGAGCCCGAGTCAAGACCCAGGTTCTGGGTCCTTGTCCAGTCTCTGGCTCGGAGTCCAAGCCCAGGCTCCTAGTTCCCAGTTCCATGTCCTGGTTCCGCTATCCTAGTCAAGTCCTAGCCCAGGCCTAGAATCCTTGTCTCGTCCGGGGCCTGTGTCATGTCCAGCGTCCTTTCTTCCTCACTTCCCTTACTTCCTTCTCACGCCGAGTCCTGTACCTGGTAGTTCAGTGTCTGTGTTTTGCATTTGGGTCCAATCTGAATGCCCCCCATATGACAGAACAATCCAGCCAGACTTGGACCCAGCGACACAGACACTGTCATTTAACTCTTGCATCCTGGGTTATCTCCTGTTTAATGTCCCCCCCACCCCAGCTGCCTGTGTTGTCCACAGTCTGGGGAAGCCTTTTGGGTCACCAGGAGGCTCCCATAGAGCGGGGTGAGGGGCGGGTACTGTCATGGTCTGGTCCGAGAAATCTGCATTCTGGTTCATGGTCCGGTCCAAGTTCCTTATTCCAGGTTTTCCAGGTATCCCCAGTTTCTGTTGAGGCAGCTGATTCTCGTTTGGGCTGACTTCATAAATAGCTTCAGGATTCAGCCTCTGGCTGCTGGATTGATCCTGTCCAAACCCCCTGTCTGTAGACCTTCCCTTCACATTCCTCCTGGAGCCTCGCCTCCACCGCTGTCTAGTTCTACCACTGGAGCATGATAAGGAACTTTCTTTTGTTGTTTTGAACTGTCTCTGTGTCCATGCCTTCACTAGGTAGGTTCAGCTGATAGCCGCTACCTAGTGTTGGGAACTGTCTGTGTCCATGCCTTCACTAGGTATTCCAGCTGTCTGCTACTACCTTGTGTTGGGAACCATCTCGTCGTATTCTGCATTCTGTGCAATGAGTCCTGGCCCTATGTCCTGTACCCAAGGAGAGGTCCCAGCTCTGTGTTCCATGTTCCTGTCTCTCCCTCAACCAAGGCTCTGCATTCCTGTCTCTCCCTCGACCAAGGCTCTGTGTTCCTGTCTCTCCCTCAACTAAGGCTCTGTGTTCCTGTCTCTCCCTCGACCAAGGCTCTGTGTTCCTGTCTCTCCCTTGACCAAGGCTCTGCATTCCTGTCTCTCCCTCGACCAAGGCTCTGTGTTCCTGTCTCTCCCTCGACCAAGGCTCTGCATTCCTGTCTCTCCCTCGACCAAGGCTCTGCGTTCCTGTCTCTCCCTCGACCAAGGCTCTGCATTCCTGTCTCTCCCTCGACCAAGGCTCTGCATTCCTGTCTCTCCCTCGACCAAGGCTCTGCATTCCTGTCTCTCCCTCGACCAAGGCTCTGTGTTCCTGTCTCTCCCTCGACCAAGGCTCTGTGTTCCTGTCTCTCCCTCAACTAAGGCTCTGTGTTCCTGTTTCTTCCTTGACCAAGTCAAGGCTTTGGGGTCTCATCCAGTCCTAGCCACATCCAAGAACCGTGTCCTGTCCAAGCCACGGCTTTGTGTTTTGTGCTGGGGTTCCCTTGTTCTGTCCTGGAGTCTCTCGTCCAGTCCTGTTGCCTCTCCTCGTCTTATAGCCACATCTTCTCCTTGCCTGGTTTTGGAGTCTGAGCCTGAGTCAGGACCCAGGTTCTGGGTCCTTGCCCAGTCTCTGGCTTGGAGTCCAGACCCAAACCTCGAAGAATGTTAGCCTCATCTAGTTCTCATCCAGGCCCCACTTTGAGCCCAAGTCAAGACCCAGGTTCTGGGTCCTTGTCCAGGCTCTGGCTCGTAGTCCAAGCCCAGGCTCCTAGTTCCCAGTTCCATGTACTGGTTCTGCTATCCTAGTCAAGTCCTAGCCCAGGCCCGGAATCCTTGTCTCGTCCAGGGCCTGTGTCATGTCCACCATCCTTTCTTCCTCACTTCCCTTGCTTCCTTCTCATGCCTAGTCCTGTTCCTGGTAGTTCAGTGTCTGTGTCTTGCATTTGGGTCCACTCTGAATGCCCCCCATAATACAGTGCATCAGGCAACAAGCTATTGAATCTGTGGTGTGGCAGGTCAACAACTCCAGTCTGGTAACTCTTTCATGTAGTGTAATGGAATGCTTCCCGGGGTTGGCTGTGACGAAAGTTAACTCCCACCTCAGAAATTACCTGGACCCCCTCCAGTTTGCCTGTTACAACAACATGTCAACAGCAGATGTGATTTCTCTGGCTCTCCATTCTCCACTGGGCCCTCTGGACAACACGAGCTCATACTGTTCATCGACTACAGTTCTAAACTCATCACCAAAGTCCAACACCTGGATCTCTCTTCACGTCCTTCTGCATCCTCACTGGCAGATCAGGAACATCATCTCCTCCTCTCTGACAATCAGTACAGGCGCACTCAGGCTGACTGCTTAGATCCCTGCTCTTTTCTCCATAAACCAACTCCTGTGTGGCTAAGCACAGCTCCACCACCATTTACAAATTTACCTACAAAAGTCACCGCTGTTGACTGAATCACCATAAGACCATAATGCATAGGAGCAGAATTAGGCCATCTGGTCATCGAGTCTGCTCCGTCATTCAATCATGGCTGATCCTTTTTGTCCCCCCGTCTCAAACCCAGCTTCCAGCCTTCATGCCATGTCCAATTAAAAGCTTATCAATCTCTGCTTTAAGTACACCCAATGACCAAACCTCCACAGCTGCACGTGGCAACAAATTCACCACCCTTTGGCTAAAGAAATTTCTCCACATCTCTGTTTTGAAAGGGTGCCCCTCTATCCTGAGGCTGTGCCCTCATGTTCTAGACTGTCTCGCCATGGGAAGCACTCCTACCACATCTACTCTGTCTAGGACTTCCAACATTTGAAAGATTTCAATGAGATCCCTGCTCATTCTTCTGAATTACAGCATACCATCAAACATTCCTTGTATGATAACTTTTTCATTCCTGGAATCATTCTTTAGAACTTCCTCTGGACCTTCTCCAATGCCAGCACATCTTTTCCAGGATAAGCAGCCCAAAACTGTTCACAATACTCAAGGTGAGGCTTCTCCAGTACCTTATAAAGCCTCACCATCACATCCTTGCTGCTATATTCTATACCTTTTGAAATGAATGCTAACATGGTATTTGCCTTCCTCAGCACCATCTGAACCTGCAAGTTAACCTTCAGTGTGTTCTGCACAAAGACTCCCAAGTCCTTCTGCATCTCATATTTTTGGATTTTCTCCCCATTTAGAAAATAGTCTGCACATTTATTTCTACTACCAAAGTGCGTGACCATGCATTTTCCAACATTGATTTTCACTTGCCACTTTCTTGCCCATTCTCCTAATCTGTCTAAGTCCTTCTGCATCCTACCTGTTTCCTCAACACTACCTGCACCTCCATCAATCTTCGTATCATCTATCTTTGCCAACAAACCTTTTTATTCTATCATCTAAATATCTATATACAGCATAAAAAGGAATGTTCCCACCACCAACCCCTGCGGAACACCACTAGTCACTGGCAGCCAACCAGAAAAGGATCCTGTTATTTTTATTCTCTGCCTCCTACTAATCAGCCAATGCTCTAACCATGTTAGTAACTTTCCTGTAACACCATGGGCTCTTAATGGCAAGCAACCTCATATGTGCCACCTTGTCAAAGGCCTTCTAAAAGTCCAAATATACAACATCCGCTGTATCTCCTTTATCTGTCCTACTTGTAATCTCCTCAAAGAATTCCAACAGCTTCATCAGGCAGGGTTTTCCCTGAAGAAAACTATGCTAACTCTGTATTATCTAGCCCTATGTCACCAAGTACTCCATCACCTCATCCATGACAATTAAATCTAACATCTTCCCAACCACTGAGGTCAAGCTAACTGATCTGTAATTTCCTTTCTGCTGTTTTCCTTCATTCTTAAAGAGTAAAGTGACATTTGCAATTTTCCAGTTCTCTGGCACTATGCCAGAGTCCAATGATTTTTGAAAGATAATTTCTAATGCCACCACAATCTCTTACATTACCTGTTTCAGAACCCTTGGGTGCATTGCATCTCATCTGGGTGACTTATGTACCTTTAGGACTCAGTTTTAAGGTGCTTGGAAGTAGGTACAAAGGTGATGTCAGAGATAGGTTTTTTACGTAGAAAGTGGTGAGTGTGTGGAATAGGCTGCTGGTGATGGTGGTGCAGGCAGATACAATAGGGTCTTTTAAAAGACTCCTGGATAGGTACATGGAGCTTTGAAAAATAGAGGGATATGGGTAACCTGAGGTAATTTCTAATGTAAGTACATGTTCGGCATTGTATTGTGCTGTATGTTTTCTATGTTTAGGTCTTTCAGCTTTTCGAGCACCTTCTCTCTTGTAATAGTAACTGCACTCACTTCTCTTCCTTCACACACTACAAGATCAGGAATACTGCTAGTGTCTTCCACAGTGAAGACTGATGCAAGATACTCGTTTAGTTCATCAACCATCTCCTTGTCCCCTGTTATTATTTCTCCTGTCTCATTTTCTAGTGATCCTATATCCATTCTCATTTCTCTCTTATTTTTAACATTATTGAAAAAGCTTTTACTATCCACTTTGATATTATTTGCTAGCTTGCTTTCATATTTCATCTTTTCCCTTCTAATGATTTCTTTTAATTCTCTACAGGTTTTTAAAAACTTCCCGATCCTCTATTTTCCCACTAATTTTTGCTTTGTTGTATGCCCATTCTTTTGCGTTTACAATAGCGTTGACTTCCCTTGTCAGCCATGGTTGTACTATTTTACCATTTGAGTATTTTTTCATTTCTGGAATACACATGTCCTGCATCTTCTTCATTTTCCCCAGAAACGCATGCCATTGCTGCTTTGCTGACATCCCTGCAAGCAGCTCCTTCCAATTTACTTTGGCCAACTCCTCTCTCATACCACTGTAATTTCCTTTACTCCACTGAAATACTGCTACATCAGACTTTACTCTCTCCCTATCAGATTTCAAGCTGACCTCAATCATATTGTGATCACTAGTTCCTTAGGGTCCTTTTACCTTAAGCTCCTTAATCACTTCTGGTTTATTACATAACACCCAATCTAGTATAGCTGATCCCCCTAATACTGCAACAAGATCATCCACCTTATTTCTTATACTACGCACATTTAGATGCAACACCTCAAATACTGTATTTGCTATCCTTTCTGATTCTGCATCTCTAATGTTCTGATACACAGCCTGGTGGCTGCAACTAAGTCCCACCACCTGCCTGCCCTTCCTGACAATCTGACTGCACGCTATCTTTACTTTTTTACTATTTGTCCTATCCTGAGTGTCTCCACTCTTGTTCCCACCCCACTGCCAAATTAGCTTAAACCCTCCCCAACAGCTCTGTCAAACCTGCCCTCGAGAATATTGGACCCCTCGGGTTCAGGTGTAACCAGTCGCTTTTGAACAGATCATACCTCCTCCAGAAGAGATCCCAATGATCCAAGTACCTGAAGCCCTGCCCCCTGCACCAGCTTCTCAGCCACACATTAATCTGCCAAATCATCCTTTTTCTACCGTCACTGGTGTGTGATACAGGCAGCAATCCAGAAATTACCACTGGGGAGTTCCTGCTTCTCAGCCTTCTAACTAGCTCTCTAAATTCTCTTTTCAGGACCTCATTGCTTTTCCTTCCTATGTCATTGGTACCAATATGTACCAAGACATCTGACTGCTTTCCCTCTCTCTCCAAAATGTCGTGGATGCAATCTGAGACATCCCTGACCATGGCACCTGGGAGGAACATACCATCTCGGTGTCCCGTTCACATCCACAGAATCTCCTGTCTGTTCCCCTCACTATTGTGTCCCCTATCACTACTGCTCCTTTCTTCTCTCTCTTTCCCTTCAGCACCACTGACCCAAGCTCAGTGCTCATAACCCAGTCGCCATGGTATTCTCCCAGGACATTATTCCCCACGTAAGTATTCAAAATGGTCTGTTTTTAAGGGGAATGGCCACAGGGGTGCTCTGCTCTAATTGCCTATTTCCATTTCTCCCAGCTACTCTCTTCCTGCAACTTCGGGGTGACTACCTCCCTGTAATTTCGATCAATTATATCCTCACTCTCCCGTACAAGCCGAAGGTCATCCAATTGCTGCTCCAGATCCCTAACACGGTTTTCGAGGAGCTGCAGCCAGATGCACTTAACACAGATGTGGTTCCCCAGGAGACTCTGGGTCTCTCAGTTCTCCAACATCTGGCGTGAAGAACACACCACAGCCATTTAATGGTACAGTAAGAGAGAGAAAAAAAACAAATCACAGATGGGGATGGATCAGCTTCCAGAGGAGAGGAGTGAGGGAGGACACCTGGTTGAGTGGTACAGTACCATGATAATAACCTCTCACTCAATGTCTGCAAATCTGTGGAACTGATCATTGAGTTCGGAAAGGGAAAGACAGGAGACTATGTATCTGTTCGTATCAGTGAGTCAGAGACAGAGAGAGTCAGCATCTTCAGGTTCCTGTACATTAACATCTGGGTTGGCCTGCCCTGTGCCCAGCACACAGATATAATCATGAGGAAGGTACGCTAATGTCTCTGTTCTCTTAGAAGGTTCAGGACATTTGGCATAGAAACATAGAAAAACCTACAACACAATACAGGCCCATCAGCGCACAATGCAGTGTCGAACATGCACTTACTTTTGAAATTTACCTCTGGTTACCCATAGCCCTCTATTTTTCTAAGCTCCAGGTACCTATCCTGGAGTTACTTAAAAGACCCTATTGTATCTGCCTCCACTTCCGTTGCTGGTAGCCCATTCCATGCACTCACCACTCTCTGCAAAAAAAACTTACCCCTGACATCTCCTCTGTACCTACTTCCAAGCACCTTAAAACTGTGTGCTCTCATGCTAGCCATTTCAGCACTGGGGAAAAGCCTCTGACTATCCACACGATCAATGCCTCTCATCATCTTATACACCTCTATCAGGTAATCTCTCATCCTCCGTCACTCCAAGGAGAAAAGGCCTAGTTCACTCAACCTAATCTCATAAGGCATGCACACCAATCCAGGCAACATCCTTGTAAATCTTCTCTGAACCCTTTTTGTAGTTTCCACATCCTTCCTGTAGTGAGGTGACCAGAACTGAGCACAGTGCTCCAAGTGGGGTCTGACCAGGATCCAATATAGCTGTAACAAATATCCTAAGAAATTTCTACTGATGTAGTGTTGAGGTTATCCTAACTGGTGGCATCGTGGTCTGAAATAGAAATTCCAATGCGTGGGTTTGCAAGAGGCTATAGCTTAATCCTAATGGCTACTTGAGATGCAGGTCATGGTTTTCTCTGCAAAATCATTGGCAGAAGGGATGATAATCATAAGGCACAGATTCAGAGTAATTGACAGATGAGGCTGTGGAGAGCTCCACCTTTTGAAAGAGTTGTGATCAGAATTTTGAATTAGTATGTTTCTGAGAGGGTGGAGAGTGGAGTCATAGAGTCATAGAACACATAAAGAGCCCCTTCAGCCCATCTAAGCCATGCTGAAATGTTAAGGGTAAGTGATGTAGCTAAGATCGCTGTGGGGAATGAACAGATGATGGGGACTAGTGGGCCCAAAATAGGCCATTTAAATGAAAATACTCCAGTGGTTGGATTCATATTTTTCATCAGCGAGATGCACAAAAGACTAGAGGATCTCAACAGGTTAGGCAGCAGCCATGAAGCAGAATAAAGAGACAATATTTTAGGCTGACACCCTTCATCAGGATCTCATCCCTTCATTGTGACTTTTCAACTTCCTCCAGCATTTTGCATGTGCGTTACTCAAGATTTTCAGCATTTGCAGAACCTCTTGTGTTTATGATTTGCTGAGTTCCTGGAAACGTTTGAGCGTGTTGCTCAAGATTTCCAGCATCTGCACAATCTCTTACAAGTTTCATAAAGGTAGACACTGGAGGGGCAGATAGTGTGAAGGAAGGAGGGAGCATGCAGAAGGACTTGACAGATTGGGAGGATGAGCAAAGCAGTGACAGATGGAAAACAGTGTAAGGGGGTGTATGGTCATGCACTTTGGTAGAAGGAATAAAGGTGTAGCAATCTTCTAAATGGGGAGAAAATTAAAAAAATCAGAGGTGCAAACGGACTTAGGAGCCCTTGTGCAGGATCCCCCAAAGGTTAACTTGCAGCTTGAATTGGTGGTAAGTGCAATTTTAGCATTCATTTCAAGAGGACTAGAATATAAAAGCAAGTATCTGATGGTAATGCTTTATAAGGCATTAGTTAGACCACACTTGGAGTGTTGTGAGCAGTTTTGGGCCTCTTAGCTAAGAAAAGATGTGCTGGCTTTGGAGAGGGTCTAGAGGAGGTTCACAAGAATCTTTAGCCAGAGTGTGATGAACCTGCAGAATTTATTGCCAGAGACAATTGTGGATACCAAGTTATTGAGTGTTTTTAAAGTAGAAGTTACTAAGTTTTTGATTAGCCAAGGTGTTCAAGGTTACGGGGAGAAGGCTGGAGAATGGGGTTGAAGGGGATGGTGGATCAGCCATAATGGAATAGCAGAGAGGACTCGATGCTCTGAGTGGCCTAATTCCACTCCTATGCCTGGGCCTTATAGTTGGATGTCAATCATCCCAGCTCCATGACATTATTGCTGGAGTTCCTCAGGGTAATGCTCCAGGTCCAATCACCTTCAGCAACCGAGGATATTCCCTGATGACTTTTCAATGTTCTACTCTATTTTAAACCTTGCAGCAGGCACAGCAGCTCATGCATTGAGGCAAGGTTTGAACAATGACCAGGCAGGGGCTGAGACTTGGCGAGTAATGCCTGCAATGCAGAACTCCCAGGCAATGACAATCTCCCATAAGGGAGAGTTAACTGCCTACTCTTGACATTTAAAGGTATTACTGAGTTCCCCACAGTCAGTATCCTCGGTGGCATACCATTGGCTAGAAACACAGCATAAATACAAAGCAGGTGAAAGACTGTGTGTCCTGCAGTGAGTTCCTCATCTCCTGACACCCACCGTCCATGAGGCACAAGTCCGGAGTGTGATGCAACACTTTAAACCTGCCTGGGTGAAGGCTAATAGAAGAGCACTTTTCAGGATAAAGCACCCCATATGATTCCCACCTCATCTACATGCTCCCTTCTCCCCACTCCCATTAGCAAATCATACAATCCCAGAAAGGACCAAGCTCAAGAAGAGCTTCTATATGTCTTTGTATGATGGAACCTACCAGTGGTTTCAAACTCCTGGAAGTGCACATCTCGCACAACCTCTCATAGTCCCAAGAACACATCCTACACTATCACAGTTTGAAGCTTAAAGTAAATTTATTATCAAAGTACATATATGTCACCATATACATCTCGGAGATTCGTTTTCTTTCAGGCATTCTTAATAAATCAATTCCTCTGTTATTACTCATAATAGAATCAATGAAAGACCACACCAACTTGGATATTCAAGCAGTGTGCAAAATACACTAACTGCAACTACTAAAATGAAGAAATAATAATAATAAATGAATAAGTAAGCAACAAATATTGAGGACAACAGATGAAGAGTCCTTGAAAGTGAGTGCCTAGGTTGTGGGAACACTTCAATGATGAACTGAAGTTGAGTGAAGTTATCCCCTTTGGTTTAAGAGCCAGATGGTTGAGGGTAATAACTGTTCCTGAACCTGGTGGCCTGAGTCATGAGGCTCCTGTACCTTCATCCTGATGGCAGTAGTGATAAGAGAGTGTGTCCTGAGTGGTGGGGGTCCCTGATGATGGGTGCTGCTTTTCTGCATCAACGTTTTGTATAGATGTGCTCAGTGGTGAGGAGAGTTTTACCTGTGATCCATTACTTTTTGTAGGATTTTTCTTTCAAGGGCATTTGTGTTTCCATACCAGGCTTTGATGCAGTCAGTCAACATACTCTCCATGACAATCTTTAGAAGTTTGTCAAAGGTTTAGATGTCATGCCTTACCTTTGCAAACTTCTAATGAAGTAGAGGCACTGCTGCCTTTTCTTTGTAATTGCAGTTACATGCTGAGCCCAGGATAGGTCCTCTGTAATGATTTAACCAAGGAATTTAAAGTTGCTGACTCTCTCCACCTCTGATCCTCTGATGAGGACTGGCTAATGGGTCTCTGGTTTCCTCTTCCTGAAGTCAATAATCAGCTCATTGGTCTTGCTGACATTGAGTAAGAGATTGTTGTTGTAGCTCCAGTCAGCCAGATTTTCAGTATCCCTCCTATATGCTGATTTATCACCAGCTTTGATTTTGCCTACAACAGTGGTGTCAGCAATCTTGAATATGGCATTGGAGCTGTGCTCAGCCACACTTTTATAAGTAAAGCAAGTAGAGCAGGAAGCTAAGTGCACAGCCTTGTGGTGCACCTGTGCTGATGGAGACCGTGGAGGAGATGTTGTTGCCAATTCAAACTGACTGAGGTCCGCATGTGAGGAAATCAAAGATCCAATTCAAGAAAGCTCTCTTTACGAGGAGGCGGAAGAGAGGAACACTATGCACATCAATACTTACGCCTTCCTTCAGATGTGCAATAGAGAGCACCCTAACATGCTGAACCACTTCACGGAATGGAAACTTGCACTGCCAACTCCTTTGCCTCTCGCACTCCTTCTCTGTCACATATCCCACACCCCTCTCACAGCACTCTGCCCTCACCATTCCAAACACCTTTTGCTTCCACCAGATTTACAACCTCACTCTCCACTCCACATTGACCCTAGCTACTATAAATACATGTGCCTAAAACTTTTGCACTGTACTTATCCTGATGTAATAAGAATACTGATTATTGTATGATTAGGTTGACACTTGACCTTGCAATTTACTCTGTTGTGGCACTCCACCTTATCGTGTGCCAGCGCTGCATGTTCTCTGTAACTGGAACACTTCATACTGCATTCCGTTCTTGCTTCTCCTTGTACTAACTCAATGCACTGTTCTGTTGCAATAATTTGTTGCCACATCTGCAAAATTAATCAAATTGCCAACTTGTTTATTAATTTGTGTTGAAATTCACCCATATCCTGCACAAGGCACTTTGCAATGGCAGCTGACTTGCTGGATGCTGCAATTTGTACTTGTGGTTTCGTTGGAATTGTTCTTCAGGAGTATAAATTTGGGTTAAACTGCTGTTGCCTTATTTCTGTAAATAGCTCCTGCTCTGTAAATTGTTTTCCAGTATTTCCCCTTCCATTGATACAAAGAATCACTAGTTGGTAGTTATATGAAATTCAAAATAAAATGGCAGATATTGGAAAATTAAAATAAAAAAAAAACCCTGAAAATGCTGGAAATACTCAGCTGGCCAAGCAGTATGTATGGAAAGAGAAACAGAGTGATGTTTCATGTTGAAGACTCTTCATCACAACTGCTCTGTGATCATTGCAACTCTTCTGAATAAATTAAGCCCTCATATGCAGTCTTCCAGGCAGCTGGTTCCTTGTCTGAGGTAGCAAAGATTCAGTAGTCTCTATCAGGGCCCCACCAGCCTCCTGCGGACTCTAAATTGGAGTACAGGTAGGAGATAGAGAGCTTAATGACTTGGTGTCATGGCAAGAACCCTTCACTCAATGTCAACAGCACAAAAAAGATGTTCATTGACTTCAGACTGTGGGGAAGGTTGTGGGTTAGGAATGGCATTACACATGCCCCACTCTACATCAATGACCTTGATGTTGAGAGAGTTGAGTTCCTAGGTGTGAGTATTTACAATAGCTTGTCCTGCTTCAACCATGTTGATGTTACAGCAAAGAAAACCCAACCAAGAAAACCCAACCAACTTAAGACCATAAGTCAGAGGAGCAGAATTAGGCCATTTGGACAATCATGTCTGCTCTACCATTCAATCATGGCTGATCGTTTTATCCCCTCCTCAACCCCATTGCCCAGCTTTCTCCCCATAACCTTTGATGCCGTGTCCAATCAAGAACCTATCAATCTCTGCCTTAAATGCAACCAACGACCTGCCCTCCACAGCTCCCCGTGGTAATAAAATCCACAAATTCACCATCCTCTGGCTAAAGAAATTTCTCCGCATCTGTTTTATATGGATGCCCCTCTATCCTGAGGCTGTGACCTCTTGTCCTAGACTCTCCAACCATGGGAAACAGCCTTTCCACATCTACTCTGTCTAGGCCTTTCAACATTCAAAAGGTTTCAATGAGATAAACCCCTCTCATTCTTCTAAATTCCAATGTGTACAGACCCAGAGCCATCCAATGTTCCTTGTATGATAACCCTTTCTTTCCTGGAATCACCCTTGTGAACTGCCTCTGGACCTTCTCTACTTCCTCAGGAGACTAAAGGAATTCAGTATATCCTGGATGTATCTTACCAATTTTTATCGATGCACCACATAAAGTATACTGTCTGCACAAATAAGGTCATGGTATGGCAACTGTTCTGTATGCAGTCTTAAGAATCTGTAGACACAGCTCGGCACATCACAGGAACCAGCCTCTTCTCTAGGACTTCGTCTTAGTAAAGACCCAGCATAGCCAAGTAGCCCTTACACCTCGGAGATTCTCTCTTCTCTCCTCTCCCATCAGGCAGAAGATACAAAAGCCTGAAAACACATACCACCAGCATCAAGGACAGCTTCAATCCAACTGCTATCAGACCTATTGTAAAATATGATCGGCCTTAAAATCTACCTCAATGTAGAGTAATAAAATCATTGAACAGTACAGCACAGAAACAGTCTCTTCAGCCCATCTAGTCTGTACTGAACCATTATGTTGCCTAGTCCCATCGACCTTCATTTGGACCATAGTCCTTCATATCACTCACATCAGTTTCTATCCAAAGTTTCTTTTAGTGTTGAAATCGAATCCACATCTATCACTTCTGCTGGCGGCTTGCTCCACACTCTGACCTCATTCTGAATGAAAAAAAATCCCACTCATGTTTGCCCTAAACATTTCAACCTTCACCCTTAACCCATGACCTCCAGTTCTAAAACTGAACTTGAGAGGGCAGTTTTTCCACTCAACCTCAGTGAAAAAGGCCTCCTTGCATTTATTCTATCTATACCTTTCATAATTTGAAATTCTGCAGATGCTGGAAATCCAGAGCAACACATTCAAAATGCTGGAGAAACTCAGCAGGTCAGGCAGCATCTATGGAAATGAGTAAACAGGCAATGTTTCTGGACGAGACCCTTCTTCAGGACTGGAAAGGAAGGGGGAGAATCCCAGAACGAGAAGGTGGGTGGAAGGGAAGGAGGACAAGCGAGAAGGTGATAGGTGAAGTCAGCTGGATGGGAAAGGTAAAGGGCTGCAGATGAAAGAATATGATAGGAGAGGAGAGTGGGCTATAAAAGAAAGGGAGGAGGAAGGATTCCAGGGGATGTAATAGGCAGTTGAGAAGAGGTTAGAGGCTAGACCAGGGAATAGAATAAGAGGGGAGGGTGAGAGATTATTTTTACTGGAAGTAGAAATCAATATTCATACCATCAGTTTGAAGGCTACCCAGTTGGAATATAAGGTGTTGCTCCTCTAGCCTGAGGGAAGCCTCATTGGTGTATAAGAGGAGGCCATGGACTGACCTGTCAGAACGAGAATGGGAATCAAAATTAAAATGTTCTGCTGAAAACCAGGTCTACTTTTGGCGGATTGATGGGCCTTCTCCATGCCTCTGATAATTTTGTATCCCTCTGTCAAATCTCCCCTCATTCTCCTATGCTTCAGGGAATAAAGTCCTAACGTATTTAACCTTTCTCTATAACCCAGGTACTCAAGTTCCGGTAACATCTTGTAAATTTTCTCTGAACTCTGTCAAACGAAGGCCCACATGCCAACAGCTCTTTGTATTTAAGGGATTAAAATGTGATGTACTTTTGCACTTGTGAGACTCAACCGTGACTATCACGACGGGTAGTATCAAACTTATTTCAGAATGTTTTTGTTTGTAAGAATAAGATTGAATTTTTGTGGGGTAAAGGACTTTTATACGAAAGGGTCTCATGAGTTCAGTGGCATTGAAGTGAAATATTACAGAGTGCCAACACTGTGGTGGTAAGTATGTACTGTTTAATTTTCACCAATCGCACAATGTAGGAATTATTTTGGTGAGATATCAGGGAGACGATATGCCCAGATTGGGATGGCAGCTACTGAGATCACACAACCGTAGATGGTGAATCATGACGACTCCAGCCAGCCATTAACTCTGATTACCGCCTTCCATGAACTCGTCACCCCCGCGGAGAAGCAGGGCATTTTGCCCTCACTCAAAGTTGCTTGTGCGAAATCAGAATTCTTGCAGAAGCTCGAATAGATGATCGAAATTCACCAGACCCATTCCAAAGGGATCCACGAGTTGGTGAAAGCGAGTAAATAAGTTTTGAAATGCTTTGGTATCCTCCTTAATCATATGTGGCCACTGAAACTTTATTGCTATCCTTTGCTCTCTCAAGTTCAGTTTTAGGAACGCGTCTGAACTCTCCGAACTCCCCAAGGTCTCTTCCGTTTTCATATGTTCACGGCTGAAGGCGTGTACGTGTTCCTGCAACAAACCAACCCTGTTCAGTTAGGAATCAGTGATTTATCTAATTATAACCAGTTTATAAGAGTTGCGGATCTTTAAGGAAATGACGATTACTTCGTGCAACTTCTGTATTTCAGTTTTAGTAAGGAAAAAAGGACACCAGACTAACGCGTTGGCGATGCGCTGTCTCCGGCTTTGTCTCTGCACGGTTCTGCTTTCCGTATCAGTCCGGGGATACAGTAAGTGTTTCCCATTGTCCTCATTATCTCCTTGTTTCGGGTTTCCGCTGTGGCAGTTCTGCAGGTGTTTGAGCGCTGTATCACACAGTGGGAGTGGGAGGTTGTTGGGAAACTGTCCAACCGTAAGCGCTCCTGACAGATGCGCCTTCTTGACACACTGCACACCCTCAGTGGAGGTGATCTGGTAGTCGGGCAGTTGGAGAAACACACATATAGAACCCAGAGTTTTGTACCCCGGAGTGGAACCCTCGATAAACAGGAGGGTGGGTGGCTATTGGCGATGGCGGAGGATCGGGGTGTTAAGTTTAAATAGATCAGCCGGAAACTTGTTCAATAGCGGTGAGATCTAGCGGTGCCGAATGGCCTCCTGCTTCTAATTCACACTCCGGATGATCTCCTACAGTTAAAGAGGTCGGAGGGATTCCTAGTTGGAGGAGGGGGAGGTGAGCAGTTAAAATTATGAAGAGTTTGGACTATGGGAGGCTCTTCCCATTGATGGGCGTGGTAGGAAATTACGTCACAGAATAAATGTGAATCGCTAAATAACTAAACTATTGCTCGGAAACATTATTGCCACTCTGATTGTGTTCGGAGTGAAACGTGGGGCCGGAAGTAGCCGTTGAAAAGAGGAGCGGGACAAGTGTCTGAAACGGAATTCGTGGGGCTGTGGGTAAAGGATGGGGGAATGGGACTGGGTGGGTTGTTCTCACAGACAGGCAGTATGAAATCAATGGGCCGAATGTCCTCCTACCCTGCTTTCTGTCACTCCGAGGGAATTCTTAGAATTCTTCTGTCCGTAACCGGTGCTTCAGAATAGAAACATAGAAAACCTACAGCGCAATACAGACCCTTCGGCCCACAAAGTTGTGCCGAACATGTCCCTACATTAGAAATTACTAGGCTTACCCATAGCCCTCGAATCTCCAAGCAGTTCCCCTCTGAAGGATTGTTAAGGCCAACAGATTCCGGGAACAGACAATTACAACCCCCCGAAACCCCGACAGGTTTCCAGCATGTAACCCACTCCCGGGTATCCGTTATTATACATATAACCTTGGTTCTAAGGTTGTCAAGCCGAGGAGTGGTAGTGCGGACAAGCTCCCACTACCTAAAATTGCTCCTCATGGCGTGTGCCTCAAATAGCCTCTGACAACCAAGTCCAACTCCTGGCCTTCTCGTGTGGCTTAGCCTCTAAGCTCGGCGGAACCGTTTCTACTGACGGGAGAAGGGGGCGAAGGCGGATTCTGGCGCCTTAAAACCAATGCTTCGGGTAGATGGTGCTCGTCAGTCTGGGAGTGTTACACGGGGGTGACAGAGGAGAACCCAAGTGCAGGACACCGGCACGTCGAGTCAGTTGGGGAGGCTGGCGTAGACCTGAACGCAGAGCAGGAAACCAGAGGGATCTTGACAAGGAGACGGGATTCACAGGGACTCTCTAGAAACTAGAGCGGAACTTAGAACTACCGGTTCTAATCCGAACAGGGAACGAAGTATCACACGAGAATTGACCAACGAACTGGCAACCTGTGATAGAGTCGTCCTCGTATTTATTTCCCAGTCTCTGATGAAAGCCAGGTATACCACTATTGGGTAACTAGCAGCAATTGACTGAAATTGGAGCATGATCAGGTTAAAGTGTTAAAGGGGAACGGCCAACCGGAACCATGACAGTACCCCCCCCCCCCCCCCCCCGCCCTCAATGGGAGCTCCTTGCGTTCCTCCAGCCTGTCTGGATGGTCCCGATGGAAGTCCTGGATGAGGAAATGGCCTAGGATAAAGGAGCGGGGGACCCAGGAACGTTCTTCAGGACCGTACCCCTCCCAGTCCACCAGGTATTGGAGGCCCTTGCCCCGACGGCGCACATCTAGCAGTCGTCGGACAGTGTATGCCGGATGGTTGTCGATGAGCCGGGCAGGGGGAAGAATCTCAGCTGGGGGACACGAAGGCTGACGGAGACAGGTTTTATCTGGGGCACATGAAAGGTTGGGTGAATACACATGGACTTAGGCAGCGTGAGGCGGACCGCTGTGGGGTTGGTAATCCTTTCGACCTTGAATGGTCCCAGGAAGCGGGGGGCGAGTTTCCTAGGTTCGCATTTGAGCGGGATGTCCTTAGCGGAAAGCCACACCATCTGCCCCGGTTGGTACTCTGGTGCTGGAGTCCGGTGTCGGTCAGCTGTTTTCTTATTTCGGTTTGTCGATCTGAGTAGGGCCGTGCGAGTCTCCTCCCCAACCTTCCGGCACCGATCAACATGGTCCCGAACCGACGGTACCGCGATCTCTTCTTCCTGAGCGGGGAACAGCGGGGGTTTGGTACCCAAGGGAGCACTCGAACAGGGACCTCCCAATGGCAGAGCTCACCAGGGAGTTGTGGGCGTACTCAATCCACGGGAGATGGTCGCTCCAGGTTGACGGATGGTTTGCCGTTACGCAACGTAACGTCCGCCTCCAGGTCTTGGTTGACCCGTTCCGTCTGCCCGTTCGTCTGGGGGTGGAGGCCGGTCGACAGGCTGACCGTTGCACCTAAGGCTTGACAGAAGGCCTTCTATACCTGTGAGACGAACTGGGGACCTCGATCGGATATGATGTCCGCGGGGATTCCGTGGAGCGGAAGACGTGGCGGACTAGAAGATCTGCGGTTTCCTGCGAGGATGGGAGTTTAGGGAGGGCCACAAAATGCACCGCCTGGGAGAATCGGTCTACCACGGTGAGGACAGTTGTGTTTCCGCGGGAAGGGGGTAGACCGGTGACGAAGTCTAAAGCGACGTGGGACCAGGGACGCCCAGGTACAGGTAGGGAACGGAATAATCCCGCAGGTGACCGATGGGAGGCTTTTCCACGGGCGCGGACGGAACATATGGAAACATAGGAACGGGTGTCAGCGTCCACGGAGGGCCACCAGAAATGCCTCTTCAGGAGGGTCAGGGTCCGATCGACTCCGGGATTGCAGGCGAAGCGAGAAGCGTGCCCCCACTGTAGGACCTGTGATCGAACAGCATCGGGTACAAAGATGCGATTGGGGGGTCCGGTGCCTGGGTCGGGTTGTGTCCTTTGGGCCTCTTTGACTTTGGACTCGATCTCCCAGGTGAGGGCAGCCACTACACAGGATGGTGGAAGAATGGTCTCAGGGTTGGGAAGATCCTCCTCGGAAACGTATTGGCAGGAGAGGGGCATCGGGCTTCCCGTTCTTGGACCCCGGACGATAGGTGAGGGAGAACCTGAACCGGCCAAAAAAATAATGCCCAACAGGCTGGCGGGAATTCAGGCGTTTGGCGGTCTGGATATATTGAAGGTTCTTGTGGTCTGTCCAGACAATGAATGGGTGTTCCGCCCCCTCCAACCAATGCCTCCACTCTTCCAACGCCAGTTTGACCGCTAGTAGCTCCCGGTTCCCCACGTTGTAGTTTCGTTCAGCGGGAGACAGTCGGCGAGAGAAGAAAGCACAGGGATGTAGTTTCTGATCCGGGCCCGAACGTTGGGACAGTACCGCTCCCACCCCGGAGTCAGAGGCGTCAACCTCCACAATGAACTGACAGGAGGGGTCCGGTTGAAACAGATCGTGGGCAGACGTGGAATGCCTCTTCAGTTCGGCGAATGCTGAGTCCGCCTCGGAGTTTCAAAGGAAAGGTGTGGCAGATGAGGTAAGTCGGGTAAGGGGGGCCGTCACCTGACTGTAGTTGCTGATGAACCGCCGATAGAAGTTCGCAAACCCCAGGAACCGCTGGAGTTGATTGCGGTCCGTGGGTTTGGGCCACTCGGCCACAGCCCGGATCTTCTCGGGATCAGCTCTCACCTGTCCCCTCTCGATGATATAACCTAGGAAGCTGACCGAGGGGACGTAGGATCGGAAGGTGTAGAGTCTCTATGGGTTGAGTTAAGCGTAAAATGACCCCAATGGCAGTTGTATACGGCCTCCAAACAGCAGCCGGGATTTGGATTACAAATTACAGCAGGAGGTAGAAAAGGCCTGTCAGAAGGGCAATGTCATGAGAATCGTTGGAGATTTTAACAAGAAAGTGGATTGGGAAAACCAGGTCAGTACTGGACCTCAAGAAGGAGAATTTGCAGAATGCCTAAGGGATGGCTTTTTAGAACAGCTTGTTGTTGAGCCCACGAGGGGATCGGCTGTGCTGGATTGGGTGTTGTGCAATGATCTGCAGGTGATAAGACAGTTTAAGGATAAGGAACCCTTAGGGAACAGTGATCACAATATGATCGAGTTCACATTGAAATTTGAGAGGGAAAAATAAAATCCAATGTGTCGGTATTACAGTGGAATAAAGGAAATTACAATGACATGAGAGGGGAACTGGCTGAAGTTGACTGGAAAGGGTCATTTGCAGGAAAGACAGTAGAGCAGCAATGGCTGGAGTTACTGCGTAAAATGAGGCAAGTGCAAGTCAGATATATTCCAAATAAGAAGAATTTTTCAAAGGGAAGAAGGACACTACCATGGCTGACAAGTGAAGTCAGAGCCAAAGTAAAAGCAAAAGAATGGGCATACAAGGAAGCCAGAGCTAGTGGGAAGATAGAGGATTGAGGAGCTTTTAAAAACTTGCAGAAGGAAACTAAGAAGGTCATTAGGAAGGAAAAGGTAAATTATGAGAGGAAGCAGGCGACTAATATCAAAGAAGATATTAAAAGCTTTTTTTTTAATATATAAAGGGTAAAAAGAGAGTCGAGGGTAGATATAGGACCAAAACAAAATGACGCTGGAGATATTGTAATGAGAGATGCAGAAATGGCAGAGGAACTGATTGCGTATTTTGCATCAGTCTTCACAGTGGAGACATCTGCAATTTACCGGACATTCAAGAATGTTAGGGAAGTGAAGTTTGTGCAGTGAAAATTACGACTGAGAAGGTGCTCAGGAAGCTAATGGTCTGAGGGTGGATAAATCTCCTGGACCTGATGGAATGCACCCTCAGGTTCTGAAGGAAGTAGCTGGAGAGATTGTGGAGGCATTAACGATGATCTTTCAAGAATCAATAGATTCTGGCATTGTACCGGATGACTGGAAAATTGTAAATGTTACTCCACTATTTAAGAAGGGTGGGAGACAGCAGAAAGGAAATTATAGACCTGTTATGCTGACATCAGTGGTTATGAAGTCGTTGGAATCGATTGTTAGGATGAGATTACGGAGCACTTGGAGGCACATGATAAGATAGGCCAAAGGCAGCATGGTTTACTTAAAGGAAAATCCTGCCTGACAAACTTACTGTAATTCTTTGAGGAATTACAAGCTGGATAGACAAACAAGATGCAGTAGACGGGGTGTATTTGGATTTTTAGAAGGCCTTTGACAAGGTGCCACACATGAGGCTGCTTAGCGAGATAAGAACCCATGGAATTACAGGGAAGTTACTAGCATGGGTGGAGCATTGGCTGGTCAGCAGAAAACAGAGAGTGTGAATAAAGGGATCCTATTCTGGCTGGTTGCAGGTTACCAGTGGAATTCCACAGGGGTCGGTGTTCGGACCGCTGCTTTTTACAATGTATGCCAATGATTTGGACTATGGGATTAATGGATTTGTGGCTAAATTTGCCGATGAAACAAAGATAGAATGAATGAATGAATGAATGAATGAATGAATGAATGAATGAATGAATGAAATTAATTTATTTTGGTCAGCACAAACATAACAAAAAGCACCATTTACAATGATGATTTCATAGGACAAAATTACAACAAAACGCATAGATATTCTTTAAAACAGACCGAAAGGGTGTAGGCTGAAGCTACAGCTTATTACGCTTACCCCTCTTCCCTATACAACAACATATTTGGCGTCAATCGTCACATCAAAAACAAAAAAAAATCATAATCTTTTAACACAAAATTCAGTTCCAAATATCATTTATTTACGTTACTCCCATTCACTTTAAATCATGTATTTTATATTGGTTCATTAAATAATTTTAAAATAATTTAAAAAAATATTTTAATAGGTGGAGGAGCGGGTAGTGTTGAGGAAACAGAGAGCCTGCAGAGAGACTGCGATAGTTTAGGGAAATGGGCAAAGAAATGGCAAAGGATATGCGATGTTGTAAAGTGTATGGTCATACACTTTGGTGGAAGAAATAAAGGGGGCAGACTATTATTTAGATTAGGAGAGAATTCAAAATGCACAGTGGCAGAGGGACTTGGGAGTCTTTGCTGAAGATACCTTAAAGGTTAACCTCCAAGTTGAGTCGGTTGTGAAGAAGGTGATTGCAATGTTGGCTTTCTACTCTAGAGGTATAAAATATAAGAGCAGGGATGTATCGTTGAGACACACGTGAGACCATATTGTTTGCAGTTTTGGGCTCGTTATTTTAGAAAGGATATACTGACATTGGAGAAGATTCAGAGAAGATTCACGAGAATGATTTCAGGAATGAAAGGGTTACCGTATGAAGAACGTCTGGCAGCTCTTGGGCTGTATTCCGTGGAGTTCAGGAGAACGAGGGAGAATCTAATAGAAACATTCCGAATGTTAAATGGCCTGAACAGATTAGATATGACAAAGTTATTTCCCATGGTAGGGGAGTCAGGACAGGAGGGCATGACTTCAGGATTGAAGGACGCCCATTTAGAACAGAGCTGCGGAGAATACTTTAGTCAGACTGTGGTACGTTTGTAGAATTTGTCGCGACAAGCGGCTGTGGAGGCCAATTCATTGGGTGCATTTAATGCAGAAATAGATAGGTTCTTGATTAGCAGGGAATCAAAGGGTATGGGGGAGAAGGCAGCGGAATGACTGGGATGACTGGAATGATTGAATGGTGGAGCAGACTCAATGGACCGAATGGCTTACTTCTGCACCTATATCTTATGGTCTTATGGTATTATGCCAGTGATAATAAACCGGATTCTGAGTCTGTATCGATATAAAAACCAGGCTCTCCGATATGTTACGATACCACGTGGGACTACAGCCCAGGCTGCCGTTCAGTTTTCTTCTGAAACTCTGTTCACCAGCTGTTTTGATCTCTCTCTCCCCCCCCTCTCTCTCTCTCTCTCTCTCTCTCTCTCTCTCTCTCTCTCTCTCTCTCTCTCTCTCTCTCTCTCTCCTCTCTCTCTCTCTCTCTCTCTCTCTCTCTCTCTCTCCTCTCTCTCTCTCTCTCTCTCTCTCTCTCTCTCTCTCATACTCACGCCATTTCTGCCTGTCTCTCCCTCTCAGCAGACTATTCGAAGAATGGTTGGTCAATGTCCGGCGCTGATGTGGTATCTGCGGTGGAAGGGGCCTCCGCTGTGTTACCGTGTACTTTCACCCACCCACGCACTGAAGTCGCCCTGAACGGCTCCGTGATCTGGTACAAGATAGAATCAGGTGCTAGACCAGTTTTTAACTGCACATTTTTCGCTCCCGGCCGCTCCCGGTGCAATACGACACAGGAGGCTGGAGGAGGGCGGTTCGGATTCGTGGGGAACCTCAGTCGGAGAGATGCCTCGATAATGGTGGAGCGTCTGAACCGGAGTGACGGGGGTCGGTATCAGTGCCAGGGTGGAGCTCAATATTTATAAACTTCGATCAGTGGTTCTAACGGAGCTCTCTGTGACAGGTGAGGACCAAATTTCAGGTACTGTAGCTGCCTCGGATCCCCATGGTCCAAACCTGATCAATAATGTTGATCAGTCCACGTGGGAGCGAAGTGTCGGGGATCCTGACCCGGGTCCCTCTCCATTGAATCCTGTTGGGCAGTAGTGCTTGGGGGAACTGCATAGCGTTGGCTCTGGTATAGTTGGTTGGGCTGTTTGCTATAAAAGTGTTGCAGCTTTTATAAAACTTCGGAGAGCCCACATTAGGAGATTTCTGTGCTGATCTAAGAGCTACATTTGACAAAGGGTATGGAAGTGTTGGAGAGTATTCAGAAAGTGTTCAATGGATTGGGAAGTGGTTGTGAACAGGAGAAGTTGGACAATATTGGCTTCTTTTATAAGAGCAGCAAAGGGCGGGGGCATGGGACTTGGTGAGTGATCTGGTAGTATTTAAAGTCTGCGAATAGAGACAGTGTAGAGTCAGGGACTTTGTCAAGTGACCGAATGTTCTCCTTTCTGGCTGTAAACTCTCTGTCACTCCGAGGGAATTCCAGGAATCTCTCTGTACGTTACCAGGTGCACAGAAAATCTCCAAATTCTTCCCCTCCTCCAGAGAAAACGAAGCAACAGAATTATAAAAACCAACAGTCCAGGGACAAGAGAAGGCAAATACCTGAACGTATTGCTTTCAGGTAAAGTGCGAGAAAGTTTAAAGAGGTTTACACTGGCACTTCTTTTCGTACACAAAGAGTGGAATATCGGAAGCAAAACAGCACAGTGCAGGAATTGACCGTTCGGTACCGCAAAGTCTGTGAGACCATGTGGCGAATTAAATCCCGTCTACCCGCACATAATCCGCATCCCTCCAAAACGTGCATATTCATGTTCGTATCCAAAACTGCCATACCTGGCAGTTCAGTAGATGGATATTGATCTGCAAAAAAAAAGGGGCCCTGTCCTTATCCTAGTGAAGATGTGCAGGTACTGGAGGAGGTTCAGAGGAGCTTCAGATGTACAGGTACTGGAGGAGGTTCAGAGGAGCTTCAGATGTGGCAGGTACTGGAGGAGGTTCAGAGGAGCTTCAGATGTGCAGGTACTGGAGGAGGTTCAGAAGGAGCTTCAGATGTACAGGTACTGGAGGAGGTTCAGAGGAGCTTCAGATGTGCAGGTACTGGAGGAGGTTCAGAGGAGCTTCAGATGTACAGTACTGGAGGAGGTTCAGAGGAGCTTCAGATGTACAGGTACTGGAGGAGGTTCAGAGGAGCTTCAGAAGAGTGATTCTGGGAATGCAAGGGTTAATGTATCAGGAGTGTTTGATGGTTCTGGGTCTGTACTCGCTAGAAGACGGGGTGGGGGTGTGGATGAGTATCTTATTAAACGTACCTCATATTATTGAAAGGCCTAGTTTGAGTGAACGTGGAGATGATGTTTTCTATAGTGGGGCAATCTAGGATCGGGCCACAGCTTTAGAATAGAAAGCCGTCCCTTTAGAAGAGAGATGAAGAGGAATTTCTTTAGATAGAGAGTGATGAATCAGTGGAGGCCAAGTCATTGGGCATATTAAGGCGGAATTGGATATGTTCTTAATTAGTAACAGCGTCAAAGTTTACGGGGAGAAGGCTGGAGAATAGGGTTGAGAAGGAAAATACATCAGTCATCATCGAATTGCAGAGAAAAATCAGCGGGCTGAATATCCCAATTCTACTTCTATGTCTTATGGACTTGTTATAGAGTCCCCCTCGCTACTGCCTTATCTGGCATCTCACATACACGTTGAAATGTCAGATACAGTCTCAGTGCGACCTGGCTTCTGCTGTTGCGCCTAGAAAAGTTCACCACAGTTCCCCCTCCACTCTAGCAGTACTATGTATATATGTATGCAGGACTTGCTGCTGAGAGGAACAGTCACGGGGGAGCCCTGCACTGACGGTTCCGTCCCCGGCCTCTCCTGGTGGTCATCAATTATCTGCATCCACTTACTAAAAATCTTGCTTGTGATACTCCCAGTGTCCCGCAAGATCCTAGATACGTTCAAATTCTGCTCCGTTTCCCCCGCACGGTCAGCGTGGAGCCGCATCTGGACGCATTTCCTGCAGGTGAGGTGGTCAGAGAAACTGGACGTCTCCCTAGTCTCCACGCGCTACAGAGGGAGCCTGCTTCTGCCCTGACAGCCATCTCATCCACTCTAATAGGAAACGCACGAGATTCTGCAGATTGTCGAAATCCAGAGCAACGGAGGGTCTCAGCTCCATGGACTGTTTTCAAGGATTTCAAATTCCCTGGCCCCCATCATCTTACTTTCACTATGGATGTCCAGTCCCTATGCACCTCCAGCCCCCCACCAGGAAGGCTTCAAAGCTCTCCGCTTTTTTTTTATGGACACCAGACCTAAGTCGTCCCCCTGTATCACCACTCTCGTCCAACTGGTGGAACTGGTCCTCACTCTCAATATTTCTCCTTTGGCTCCTCCCACTTTCTTCAAACAAAAGGGGCAGCCGTGGGTCCCAGCTATGCCTGGCTGTTGTCGGCCATGTGGAACAGTCTATGTTCCAAAGCCTACAATGGTGACCGTCCCCACTTTTCCTACGCTACATCGACAACTGCATTGGTGCTGCTTCCTGCCACCCATGCTAAACTCATTGACTTCATCCACTTTGCCTCTCAACGTCCACCTTGCCCTCAAATTTACCTGGTCCATTTCTGACACCACCCTTCCCTTTCTCGATCTCACTGTATCTATCTCTGGAGAGAGCTTATCCACTGATGTCCATTACAAACCAACGGACTCTCACAGCTACCTGGACTACACCCCGTCCCACCCTGCTACTGGTAAAAATACCACCCCATTCTCTCAATTCCTCCGCCTCCGCCGCATCTGCTCTCAGGATGAGGCTTTTCATTCTCGAACGAAGATGTCCTCCCCTTTTCAAATAAAAAGGAGGTTCCCTTCTTCCACCATCAACGCTGTCCTCAACGCCATCTCTTCCATTTCACGCACGTCTGCTCTTACCCCATCCTCCCCGCCACCCTACGAGGGATGGGAATCCTTTTGGTCCTCACCTACCACCCCACCGGCCTCCGAGTCCAGTACACAATCCTTCGAAATTTCGCCATCTCCAACGGTATTCCCTCGGACCTTGAACGAGACTAGTGTTGCAATTGCAGGGGCCCTGGCAGATATATTTAAAATGTCGGTATCTATGGGTGAGGTGCGGGAGATTGGAGGATTGCTCATGTTGTTCCATTGTTTAAAAAAGGCTCAAAAAATAATCAGGAAATTATAGGCCAGTAAATTTGACGTCTGTAGTAGGTAAATTATTGAAGGAGTACTAAAAGATAGGATCTACAAGTATTTGGATGGACAGGAACTTATCAGGAGAGTCAGCACGGCTTTGTGAGTGGTAGGTCATGTTTAACAAATCGATTAGAGTTTTTTGAGGAGGTTACCAGGAAAGTGGATGAAGAGAAGGCAGTGGATATGTCTACATGGACTTCAGTAAGGTCTTTGATAAGGTCCCGCATGGGAGGTTAGTTAGGAAGGTTCAGTCGCTAGGTATACATGGTGAGGTTGTAAATTGGATTAGACACTGGCTCAACGGGAGAAGTCAGAGAGAGGTAGTGGAGGATTGAACAGAGGGATCTAGGAATACAGATACAAAATTCCCTAAAAGTGGCATCACAGGTAGATAAGGTAGTAAAGAGAGCTTTTGGTATATTGGCCTTTATAAATCAAAGTATTGAGTAATAAGAGTTGGAATGTTATGGTGAGTAGTATAAGGCATCGGTGACGCCGAATTTGGAGTATTGTGTGCAGTTTTGGTCACCGAATTACAGGAAGGATATTAATAAGGTTGAAGACTGCAGAGAATGTTTAGAAGGATGTTTGCCGGACTTGAGAAACTGAGTTACAGAGAAAGGTTGAATAAGTTAGTGTTTTATTCCCTGGAGCGTAGAAGAATGAGGGGAGACTTGATAGAGGTGTGTAAAATTATGGTGGGTATAGATAGAATGAATGCAATCAGGCTTTTTCCACTGAGGCCAGGAGAAAAAAAACCCCGGAGGACATGGGTTAAGGGTGAAGGAGGAAAAGTTAAAGGGAACATCTGGGGGGGGGGGCTTCTTCACACAGAGAGTGGTGGGAGTGTGGAATGAGCTGCCAGATGAAGTGGTGAATGCAGGCTCACTTTTAACATTTAAGAAAAACGTGGACAGGTACATGGATGAGAGGTGTATGGAGGGATATGGGCCAGGTGCAGGTCAGTGGGACCAGGCAGAAAAACGGTTCAGTACGGCCAAGAAGGGGCCAAAAGGCCCGTTTCTGTGCTGTAATGTTCAATGGTTCTATGGATCCCAGCACCAAACACATCTTTCCCTACCCTCGCTTTCTGCTTTCCACAGGGATCGCTCCCTATGCGATTCCTTTGTCCATTCATCCTTCCCCGAGGAATCTCCTCCTGTAACTTACCCTCGCAAGCGGAACATGTGCTACACCTGCCCCTACACCTTCTCCCTCACTACCATTCAGGGCCCAAAATAGTCCTTTCGGGTGAGGGCGATATTTCACCCGTGTGCCTGTTCGGGTAATATACTGTGTTAGGTGCTCTTGGTGTAGCTTCTTGTATATTAGTGAGACCCGACGTAGATTGAGAGACTGCTTCGCTGAGCATCTACGGCTCCGTCCACCAGAACAAGTGGGATCTTCCAGTGGCCACCCATTTTAATTCCACTTCCCAATCCTATTCCAGTAGGTTAATCCATGCCTCCTCCACTGTCGTGATAAGACCACACTGAGGGTAAAGAAACAACACCTTGTATTCCGTTTGGGTAGCCTCCAACCTGATGGCATGAACATCGATTTCTCAAACTTCCGATAATGCCCTCACCCCTTCACCGTTTCCCATCCCCTTTCCCCTCTTTCACCTTATCTGATTGCCTCCTCTGGTGACAACCCCCCCCTTCCTTTTTCTTTCTTCTGTGGCCTGCTGTCACTTTCACCAATCAACTTCCCAGCTTTTTACTTCATCCCTCCCCGTCCAAGTTTCACCTATCATTTTGTGTTTGTCTATCCCCTCCCCCCCACCTTTTAAACCTACTTCTCAGCATTTTTTCCTCCAGTCCTGTTGAAGGGTTTCGGCCCGAAACGTCGACTGTACTTTTTCCATAGAAGCTGCCCAGCCTGCTGAGTTCCTCCAGTATTCGGTGTGTGTTACTCTAATAACGTGACCGATTCTAAGGAACATCTTAACTGAACTTGCTTGCTCAGACTCCTGAACCGAAGCCTCGATGCATATACCTAACTACCGCACCACAGCTCAAACACAGCTAGGACAAAAAGGATGCTCCACTGGGTCCCGCTATTTTTTAAAACCTGCACATTACGAAATACTAGATCCGAGAATGTTTATTGTCCTTTCTGCAGTCCACGACTGTAAAGGAAAAATAAATGACTGTTACTCCAGATCCAACGCAACATGAAAAACACAATAAACATAACAAGCACAATTATAAAAGAAAAGCACACACACACACACACACACACACACACACACACACACACACACACACACACACACACACACACACACACACACACACACACACACACACACACACACACACACACACAATAAATATAAAAACAATCCCTCTAAAGCAAAAACGTACACGAAACTGAGTGTGTCCATATATACTGGAGATAAGATTAACCTATATATGTAGACTGTATGTACATAAAGTGATGGTCGGTATCTGTAGACAAGGTGACTCTGACAGGAAATGATAAAGTGGCATAGTGACTCTTGGCCAGAGGAACTCTTTTTGGTCACAGTAGAGCCTATGAAAACACTTACGTCAGCGTAGGGATGACGGGTGGAGTGAGTGTAAGTGTGAAGTGGCAGCTCGTGGGGGGGATGAAGGGTTCTGAGGGGCTGTGGAGAGTGCTGGTGGAGTGGGATAATGGGTGGAAGTGCTGATCAGTCTGACAGCTTGGGGCAGTAACTGTTTTTGTGTCCAGTGGTCTTGGCATGGACGCTGCGTTGCCTCTTCCCTGATGGGAGTGCCACAAACAGTGTTAATAACTACAACTACAGTATTGAAATCCTGCTCACACCTTCCAGTTGCTGTAACGCAAAAAATGTTCGTCCTTCCCTCAGCTCCCGGCGAGAGTGTCTCAGTGATGACTGGAACCGAGGGAGCTTCGGCCACGTTACCCTGTGTGTTCACACGGCCTCGGCAGAGCCTCACCGCACACACGGTGACGTGGATGAGGAAGGATCCCTACCGACACATCGTCACCTTCAGGCACCAAGGAAATAGATCGTGGGCAGCGGAAAACGGAGTGACTCGGTACGAGCTCGTCGGGGACCCAGAGCTGGGAAATGTTTCGACCAGGATAAAGCAGCTGTGTGAGGAGGACACCGGTGGCTACCTGTGTCTAGCTGAGTTCAGGGACTTGGACTACCGTTATCCACACTTCGACGGACAGCAGCTCAAGCCCCCATATATCCATGTGTTTCAGAGTGAGATCCGGGGGCAGGTCAGACCAGGTAAGAAATCATTGACACATCCTGCAGGGTACGGGGAGGAAGTCAGAGGGAGGAAGGGGAAGAGGAATGGAAGACGCATCTAACAACGATCAGGCGGCTGTAGCCTGGCCTCTGAGAGGCCAGCATCTGGGCAGTAGGAATCTGGGCTGTCACATGGAGAGCGGGGTTAGGGGGCAGATAAAAGTGGTAGCGGGTTTAGAGAAGGGTTCAGTGAAACACGGAGAGGCCAAGAGAACCAACTGGAATATGGCAGACCAGAAATACAACACTCTGTCATTTTGTTTAATAATGGAGTAAAAACCCTAACGAGAGTTCGATAAGGGATTGTTCAATGTTCATCTAGGGAAACATGGAGAAACTTAGTAAAGCGGCGTGTTCTCAGTAAACCAGAAAGACAATCAGATGTCACTTTTCCTAAGTAAGGGAGTGTTTACTGGAGTAAAGATGTTATACAACAATCTTATAAATATTGCATAATTACATATAATTAAAAGTTCACGAGAATGATTCCTGGAATACAACAGTTAATGTATGAGGACCATCTGATGGCTCTGGGACTGTAGAGCACAGAACACAGAAAATCTACAGCACATTACAGGCCCTTTGGTCCACAATATTGTGCCGACCATGCCTAGAATTTCCCCACCTCATAGTCCTCTATTTTTCTAAGCTCCATGTATCTATCGAAGAGTCTCTTAAAAGACCCTATTGTATCCACCTCTACCACCTTCGCTGGCATTTCATTCCATGCACCCACTACTCTCTGTGTTAAAATCCTACCTCTGACATCCCCATTGTACCTACTTCCAAACACTTTAAAACTGTGTCCCCTCGTGTTACCCATTTCAGCCCTGGGAAATAGCCTCTGGCTATCCACATGATCTATGCCTCTCATCATCTTATACACCTCTATCTGGTCACCTTTTATCCTCTGACACTCCAAGGAGGAAAGGCCGAGTTCACTCAACCTATCTCATAAGGTATGCTCTCCAATCCAGGCAACATCCTTGTAATTCTCCTCTACACTCTCTCTATAGTATCCACATCTTTCCTGTAATGAGGTGACCAGAACTGAACACAGTACTCCAAGTGGGGTCTAAGTAAGGTCTTACATAGCTGTAACATTTCATCATGCCTCTTGAACGCAATTCCGTGGTTGATGAAGGCTAACACACCATATGCCTTCTTAACAACACTGTCAACCTGCACAGCAGCTTTGAGTGTTCTATGGACACAGTCCCCAAGATCCCACACATCCTCCACACTGCCAAGAGTCTTACCATTATTATTATATTCTGTCTTCAAATTTTACCTACCAAAATGAATCACTTCACACTTATCTGGGCTAAACTCCATCTCCCTCTTCTCAGCCCAGTTTTGCATCCTATCGATGTCCCGCTGTAACCTCTGACAACCCTCCAGGCTATCCACAACACTCTCAAATTTTGTGTCTTCAGCGAACTTACTAACCCACCCTTCTATTTCTTCATCTACGTCATTGATAGACAGCACAAAGAAGAGGGGGTCCCAGAACAGATCCATGCAGAACACCACTGGTCACCGACCTCCATGCCAAACACGAACCATCCACAACCACTCTTTGCTTTCTGTGGTCAAACCAATTTTGGATCCACAAAGCAAGGTCTTCTTGGATCCCATGCCTCATTACTTTCTGAATGAGACTTGAATGGGGAACCTTATCAAATGTCTTACTGAAATCCAAATACAAGGGCAGGATCTGCCCTTGACAAAGCTATGCTGACTATCCCTAATCAGATTATTTCTCTCCAAATGCTCACAAATCCTTCCTCTTAGGACCTTCTCCAACAACTTGCTCACCACTGAAGTAAGACTCACTGGTCTATAATTTCCTAGATTATCTCTACTCCCTTTCTTGATCAAGGGAACATGTTTGCAACCTTCTAATCCTCTGGGACTTCTCCAGTCCCTATTGATGATGCAAAGAGAATCATCAAAGGCTCAGCAATCTCTTCCCTCGTTTCCCACAGTAACCCGGGGTATATCCCGTCCAGTCCCGATGACCTATCTAACTTAATACCTTTCAAAAGCTCCAGCACATCCTCTTTGTTAATGTCTATACACTCCCCTATGACTATTTTTCTGGCCGACTTCACCCTTCCTTTCTGAGGCTCAGAGCCAAACACAATGCTATTGGTCTGGCTGCTGCTGCCTTGTCCAGATAGGTCATCTCCCTCAGCAGTATCCAAAGGGGTATACCTCTTGCTGAGGGAAATGGCCTCAGGGGGACCCTTCATTGACTTCCTTCTCTCTCTACCTCTCTCGGTATTCATCCATCGACTCCCTGAATTCTGCACTCTGGGTGTATTTATGTGCTCGAAAGTCATATCTACCAATTGCTTTCCCTCCTGGATGATCCTTTGTTCATACAATTCCAGCTCCAGCTCCTTAACATGGTCTCTCATGAGCTGGAGTTGGCTGCACTTCCCGCAGGTGTAGTCATCAGGGAAACTATCATGTTCCATGAATTCCGACATCCTACAAGAGGAGCATTCCACTGCCATTCTGCCTGCACTGTACAATGGGAATCCAATACCAAATCCACGGACCTGTTTCTTTGGCCTTGGCGTCTTCTTTGGCCTCTTGAGTCCAAGCCTGATGCTCCCACTCTCACCGCTGGCCTACTCCCAACAATAGCCGCCCCACTTGCCCCTTCTATACTTTTATTTACTTCGCAGTGTTGTGCTCTCGACGCTGATCGGACCTCTGGAATGTGCGAACTCCCGCGAAGCAATCCTTTTATACCAGCTTCGCCGACTTGCGAGTAAACTCTTCACAGTGCTCTGCTCCCAACACAGATTGGACTCTGGACTATTCTCGCTAGTTTAGTACAATGAGTGGGACAGGAGAGGGGACTCATTGAAACCTATTGAATATTGAACGGCCTGGATAGAGAGGATGTGGAGCGAATTCATATAGTGGGGGAGACTAGAACAGCCTCAAAATAGAGAAACGTCCCTCAAGAACAAGGATGAGGAGGAATGTATTTAGCTAGAGGGTGGTGAATGTGTGGATATCATTGCCACAGATGAATGTGGAGGTCGTCTTTGGCCTTTAAGTGGAGATTCATAAGTTCTTGATTAGCAAGGACATCAAAGTTTATGGGGAGATGGCAGGAGAATGGGGTTGAGACGGTTAGTCATTCATGAGAGACTGGCGGAGTTGACTCGATGAGCCGAATGTCCTTTGTCTTATGATCTATAGTCTTACTGTAGGTTTATTTTTTGTTCTAACATTTAACCCCTGTCATTGTGATCTCTACATTGGAAGACACAAAAGATCTCCCAGATGTAATAGTGGCCAAAGGAACTAGGGTAATGGATGAACTGAAGGAAATTTATATTAGGCAAGAAACGGTGTTGGGTAGACTGTTGAGTCTGAAGGCTGATAAGTCCCTGGGACCTGATGGTCTACATCCCAGAGTACTTAGAGAGGTGGCTCTAGAAATCGTGGATGCATTGGTAATCATTTTCCAATGTTCTATAGATTCAGGAACAGTTCCTGTGGATTGGAGGGTGGCTAATGTTGTCCCACTTTTCAAGAAAGGAGGGAGAGAGAAAACAGGGAATTATAGACCGGTTAGCCTGATGTCAGTGGTGGGAAAGATGCTGGAGTCAATTATAAAAGAGGAAATTACAACACATTTGGATAGCAGTAGAAGGATCAGTCCGAGTCAGCATGGATTTATGAAGGGGAAATCATGCTTGACTAATCTCCTGGAATTTTTTGAGGATGTAACTATGAAAATGGACAAGGGAGAGCCAGTGGATGTAGTGTACCTGGACTTTCAGAAAGCCTTTGATAAAGTCCCACATAGGAGATTAGTGGGCAAAATTAGGGCACATGGTATTGGGGGCAGAGTACTGACATGGATTGAAAATTGTCTGGCTGACAGGAAACAATGAGTAGCGATTAACGGGTCCCTTTCGGAATGGCAGGCTGTGACCAGTGGAGTACCGCAAGGTTCGGTGCTGGGACCCGCAGCTGTTTACAATATACATTAATGATTTAGATGAAGGGAATAAAAGTAACATTAGCAAATTTGCTGATGACACAAAGCTGAGTGGCAGTGTGAAATGTCAGGAGGATGTTATGAGAATGCAGGGTGACTTGGACAGGCTAGGTGAGTGGATGAATGTATGGCAGATGCAGTTTAAATGTGGATAAATGTGAGGTTACTCACTTTGTGTGGAAAGAACAGGAAGGCAGATTACTATATAAATGGAGTCAAGTTAGGAAAAAGGGAAGTACAACGAGATCTAGGTGTTTCTTGTACATCAGTCAATGAAAACAAGCATGCAGGTACAGCAGGCAGTGAAGAAAGCTAATGGCATGCTGGCCTTTATAACAAGAGGAGTTGAGTATAGGAATAAAGAGGTCCTTCTGCAGCTGTACAGGGCCCTGGTGAGACCCCACCTGGAGTATTGTGTGCAGTTTTGGTCTCCAAATTTGAGGAAGGACATTCTTGCTATTGAGGGAGTGCAGCGTAGTTCACAAGGTTAATTCCCGGAATGGCAGGACTGTCATATGTTGAAAGATTGGAGTGACTGGGCTTGTATACACTGGAATTTAGAAGAATGAAAGGGGATCTGATTGAAATATATAAGATTATTAAGGGATTGGACACGCTGGAGGCAGGAAGCATGTTCCTGCTGATGGGTGAGTCCAGAACTGGAGGCCACAGTTTAAGAATAAGGGGTAGGCCAGTTAGAACAGAGATATGGAAAAACTTTTTCACCCAGAGAGTGGTGGATACGTGGAATGCTCTGCCCCAGAAGGCAGTGGAGGCCAAGTCTCTGGATGCATTCAAGAGAGAGTTAGATAGAGCTCTTATAGATAGCGGGGTCAAGGGATATGGAGAGAGGGCAGGAACGGGGTACTGATTGTGTATGATCAGCCATGATCACAGTGAATGGCGGTGCTGGCTAGAAGGGCCGAATGGCCTACTCCTGCACCTACTGCCTATTGTCTATTGTCTACATTCTTAGTAATATCTTTTACTTGTTCATTCATACATGCTTAATCTTCCGTAGTTCTGTCAGTATAAATCTGCTAAATTATATGTTCATCTCCACATCTACAGATTCTAATCTGTGCAAATTATTGGTTTTTCCCCCTTTGCCTGAGTCTGGATTGACTTGTCTCACTTTCACTTCAGGGACAGGTGCTTTTGCCGTGCTGATGTTGTGTATCCCACTCGGACTGAAAACTCTTGCCCTTTTATTGATGGGCGCCGTTCTCTACTGTGATAAAGTCAGGTACCGTATGTACTAATGCCGAAGGCTCTTGCCGTGAAATCCGATTCACTGAGACAGTCCGTGGGCGTTGGGAAGTGATTCAAAAACTTGAAGCGTCCAGTCGGTATTTGCCTATGAACACCTCATTATCACATTGCTGGCGTGGGGGCTTTTGATAATGCAGAAAATGGTTGCTGCATTTTCTACATCATAAAAATGACTGCTTCAAATGTGTTTATCGGCTGTTTATATTTTGAAAAACCTTTCGTATCGAATGTACCTGGTAAACGTCACCGAATGATAGAAAAATGGAGGGACATGTAGGAGGGACGAGTACCCCAGTAGCATAGCGGCTCAGTATATTGTGCCCATTTCTCTTATATTATGGACAATCCGTTTCCTGCTTATTTTACAACCTCTGCCTGTCATGTCCCCAATACCTTGCATTTACTTAACACCTTGTATACCCATTTCTCTCTGTTCCTCAATAATCATAAGAGATAACAGTCAAAGTCTATACTCCAAAAAATGCGCTACAGCCAAAATATTGCATCTTCCATTCGTAAAAGGATGTCCCTTTAGAGCAAGGATTCAACGAATTTATTGACACAAACTGCTGTGGGTATATTTAAAGCGGAGATTGATGGGATCTTGATTTGTAAGAGTGTCAAAGGTTACGAGATGAGGGCAGTAGAATGGGTTGAGAGGGATAATAACTCAAACATGATGGACTAGCAGAACAGAGCAGAAGGACCGAATGCCCTAATTCTGCTCCGAGTCTTCTGGTCTTCTGGTCTTAATCTGAGTACGGTACTATTTATCAATATTATCCCATAGTCCAAGAACATCCTCTTTACTACCAACACTACCTACTGTATGATTGACTTTAGCCAAACACCCCACACCATCAAAAACATAGCATCCCTACCGTGAAGCATGGTGGTGGCTGCATCATGATGTGGGGATGCTTCACTGCAGCAGGTCTTGGAAAGCTTGTGAAGGTAGAGGGTAAAATGAATAAAGCAAAATATAGGGAACCCCTGGAGGAACACCTGATGCAGTCTGCAAGAGAACTGCGACTTGGGAGAAGATCTGTTTTCCAGTAAGAAAATGATCCCAACCATAAAGCCAGAGCTACACAGGAATGGCTTTAAAAAACAGAGAGTTAATGTCCCGGAGTGGCCAAGTCAGAGTCCAGACCTCAATCAATTGAGAATTTGTGGCTGGATTTGAAAAGGGCTGTTCACCTCATGAGCCCCATGCAATCTGACTGTGCTTGAGCAGTTTTGTAAAGAAGAGTATAAGGACAATTGCAATGTCCAGATGTGTAAAGTGGATAGAGACCTATCCACACATACTCAAGGCTGTAATTGCTGCCAAAAAGGTGCATCTACTAAATACTACTTGAAGGTGGGTGGTGTTGGGGTAGGGTATTATTACTTATGCAATCAATTATTTTGTGTTTTATATTTTTAATTAATTTAGATCACTTTTGTAGTGATTTGTTTTTACTTTGACATGAAAGAGTCTTTTTTCTGTTGATCAGCGCCAAAATGCCAAATTAAATCTACCTTGATTCAATATTGTGAAACAATAAAGCATTAAACATTCGGGGGGGGGGATACTTTTCATAGGCACTGTATATTGTGTGTCACTGTAAAGCTGCCAATTCATTATGTATCTGGGCTCATCTCCAATTTTGTTGTCAAACACTGATACCAACGATGATATTTATCCTGTGGAAAATCCCGATCAAGTCTCGATCTAAATCCCGTCAAAGGTGTGTAAGTGAATGGGGAGGCCGGATTAGGTCTTATTTTACAACTGCAGGGTTCGTGTTAATTGGTCTTGTTCTGTCCACAGAAAGGGAGAAGACTCATCCACCACAGGAGACTGAGAAGACCAGATTTCCAAGAACCAGGTGCAGCCGCCCCGCCCTCCTCACTCCATCATCTTACCACACTCTGGGTGCGGGCATTCTGGTCTTATTTCCAAATTGCTTTCCAATTTTCTGTGTTTTGCGGTTCCAGCCCCTCTGACATTCAGCAACTTTGTTCTTGTCATGCCTGTCTTGTCCTGTTAGAATTTTACTCGGCTCTATGTGTTCACTTTCATTTCTCTCAACTCCAGGGACTATGAGGCCAACTGATTCCACCTCTCATCAGGTCAGTTCTGCTCACCCTGGAATCCTCATAAACTTTCACTGCACTCGCTCCGTGATAAATCACCCCAACTCAGGACACATTTAAAACTACACAAACTTCAGACAGGGACTCACCAAGGCCCTGTACAGCTACAGCAAGACATCCTTTCTTCTGCTTTTTAAAAACCTTGCGATGAATGTCAACGTAACAGTTGCATTCTAGATAATCACTGCTCAACTTCTGTTCTTCGTGTACCGGGACATCCATTTCCTACCTCCCTCTCATCATTCAGAAAACAATCTGCATTGCCTTATTTAGCCTCATGCTTGTCTACATTAAACTGCCTCTGCCATCCCTTTGCCCTCTCGACTAACTGCTGCAAGTCACATAGAAAATTTGTCATCTCCTCCGGACATTGCGCCACCCTCAGAGCTGGAGGTGTTAAAATTACTTCCCTCATCAACTGCCTTGCTGTAGACTTTGAACAACTGGGGCATAAACACAAATGCCTCTTGTTGGCCTCCAGTTACTGATTGCCACCTGGGAAAAGACCTGTTTCCTTATCCACTTTGTTGTTGGAATCAGCTGTTTTAAATCCAAAGTTCTTCCAGATGCAGATAGCATGGGAATTCAAAATGCAGCCTATCCCTTTTTGAGAAGAGGAACGGTGCAAGGGGCAGAATGGCCTAGTTCTTTTCTAGCTCTTGCTCTATCACACCGAATAGACCAGTACAGCACACTCAAGGCCTTTCAGCCCATAATGTTGACACAACTTTTTAACCTACTCCAAGCTCAGTCTAACAGTCGTGTGACTCAGTAGAGTAGCGGTTATGGCGTTGAGCACTAGTCGGGGTTGAATTCTCACCGCAACAGATTTCCTGGTGGTGGCCGATGGAGTAGCAGCAATCTTCTGTTGCTCCATTTCTAATTTAGCTACTATTTCCAATCTGTCTTGAAAACTCTTTTTTAAGTGCGATTTTTTGTCATTATGGCTACATCAAGGGGTGGCAGAGGTACTAAAAAGGATGACCCCCCTGCTTCTTTGGATTCTATTATGGATTTGCTGCAAAGTCATACACGAGAAGCCTCTGAGAAGTTTCAACAATTCAGCTCTGAATTTAACAAATAGATGGTAAATTAGATTCTATTCAGCAAACTCTTAATGAACACGATATACGTATAAAAATAATGAAGCAATGTTGTCGTCTCTGGAAACGGAAGTGGATGAACTGTAAAAACTTTGTGAAAGCAATCAAAGTCCAACGAAAAGTTAAGACAGAAGATTATCAACATAGAAAGTAGAAGTAGAAGGAACAACTACGGGTTCTGGGTCTCGAAGAATTAATCGAAGGTAATCATTCTATGGAATTCTTTGAAAATTTTCTGCAAGAATTATTTCTGGAAATTTTGGCGTCTTTGCCTATGATTGACCGAGTTCACAGGTCCCCCGTGTTTCGATCTCCTAACAGAGATAGACCAATATCTGTAATCATTTGCTTTCATGAATTAAAAACAAAGGATCTGTTAATACGCGAATCTCGTCGAAGAGGCATGATTCCCTATCATGGCGGCAAGATTAGAATCGTGGAAGACTACCCACTGGAGGTTATGCAGGAATGTGCTAAGTTCAAAGAACTTATGTCCAAATTTTTAATAATGGTTTTAAACCCTCCCTCCGTTATCCAGCCCATCTCAGAATCACACTTAAAAACGGATCTTTCGAATGGTTTCGGTCAATTGCTGAAGCACAAAGGTTTTTAAAATCTGAAGGCTAGCTGCTTAGTCTGTCCTTACATGAAAACACAGGATTACATGGGAAACTTATAACCTCGCAAATCCCATCAAAAGGGCATGGTTCGTTATAAAGTGGAATATTAAGATTCCCGAAGACTATTTGCTCGAGGTTATGCAGGAATGTGCTAAGTCTAAACAAGTTTTGTTGGATTTTTTTTTTTATTAAGGGTTAACCCATCCCTTGGATACCTAGTTTGCCTGCGAATCACATTAAAAGATGGACCCTTCGAATGGTTTCTTTGGAATGCTGAAGCTTAAAGATTTTTTTTAAAATTTAAAAGCTAACTGCTTATCCTTTTTTCATGAAGATATAAGATTAAATGTTTAATGTCTTCCAGTATGAATAATGGTAACGTTTACTTTTGGCAAACCTTTGTGAACCAATTTCCTTTATATTTTTTAATACTGTATTTTTGAAATGCGAGAATTGAAACTCTTGTCTGGAAATTGTTTAGACTAGATTGGAATATAAACAACTTGAAACTATTTGGAGCGATCACGAGGTTTTTGGGGGGTTGTCCGTAGTTGTAGATGTCGACTTTCTTTCTTTGGGAGGTGGTTTTTTTTCTCAGAAGCTGTTTTCGAATTTTTTTCACCCAACTTGTTGTTTGGTTACCATTTCTCAAGGTTTATGGATTTGTTTTAACTTTACATTTTAACCCTTTCTTTAAATTATTCTAAAAATAGACCAAACCATTCATCTACTCAGTTTTAACATGAAAGGGTTAAATCATCCTGTCAAACTTAATAAGATTTCTTCTTATATCAGGAAATTTAAGGTCCCTATTATTTTTCTACAAGAAACTCACCTACGCAAATGTAATAATCTACGTTGTTTTAGCCGTTGGAACGGATTTTGTTTTCATTTCTCTGTTCAGGACAAATCTAGAGTAGTTTCGATTATTAAAGATAATACACTTTCCTTTGTCTAACATAAAGTTGTCTCTGATACTAATGGACGTTTTGTTATAGTTTCAGGAAAACTAGATAATAAATTAATAGGATTTGCCAATGTGTATGCCCCCAATGTAAATGATCCAGGATTCTTTGAGCGTTTTTGTTTTGTTTCTACCAGATCTGAGTCTTTATTGTTTGGTGATGGGAGGAGATTTTAACTGCTGGTTGGACCCAATCTTAGACCGATCATCTTCTGAACCAGCATCTCTTAACAAATCAGCTTTGTTTATTCAATCTTATTTTTTTTTTGAAATGTGGCATTGTTGATATTTGGCGTTTTAGATAGGGCATACTCGTTTTTCCCCCCAGGTTCATCATACATTTTCCAGGATTGATTGTTTTATTGATAGTCAAGTGACTTAATCAGATCGTTCCTGTAAATATAAAGAGTCTGTTGTTTCAGATCATGCTCTTGTATTTCTATCTTTAAATCTCCCTGGCTTTCCTCAAACAAACAGAATTTGGCGTTTTAATACAACTTTGTATTAAAATTCTGATAAGGAATTTTAAAAATTTATAGAGAGGCATATTATATTATTTTTGAAGAGAATAGAAAGGAAGAGACTTCTAATCTTATTGTATGGGACACTTTCAAGACCTATATTAGAGGACAAATTATTTCTTATACTGCGAGTGTTAAGAATAAAGCTAATAAAGAAAGAATTGAACTAGCCAACCAACTGAAACAATCAGATCAAAAATATGCTATAGCTCCAGATCCTGTTTTATATAAAAGACGTGTTGAAGTTAAAACTAAATATGATCTTCTGTTAACATATCCAATTGAAACTGAACTTCTTAAAGATAAAATTCAATTTTGCATTCATGGAGATAAATCAGGCAACGTATTGGCCAACCAATTAAAAACCTTTGTAGTTAAACGACAAATTAAAGAGATTTATAAAACCAACGGGGATAGGACAACTGATCACTCTGAAATAAATGATACTTTTACAGAATTCTATTCTAAACTTTATAGTTCTGATTCCCCTAAAGATAATACTGTAATAAACAATTTCTAGATCAAATAAATATCCCTGCACTTTCTGCAGATAACTGTAAACAGATGGATTAACCCATTTCTTATGAGGAAATTGCCGAGGCTAATACGTTCATTACACTTGGGGAAAGCTCCGGGCCCAGATGGATTTTCTGGAGAATTTTATAAGGCTTTTTCTTCATTAATTATACCACAGTTACACTTCATCCTTTGACTCTTTCAAATTGGGTAGCTTGCCTCAATCTTTCTATGAAGCCTCTATTTCACTTATCCTAAAGAAGAACAAGGACCCAACTGAATGCTCTTCATATAGGCCAATTTCATTACTCAATGTTGATACTAAAATTCTTTCTAAAATTCTGGCTCGTAGGATTGAAAATATTCTACTTTCTATTATTTCTGATGAACAGACTGGTTTTATTAAAAACCGACATTCCCATTTTAATATACGCCATGTATTAAATGCTACTTACTCTCAATCCCAGGAGATATTGGAATATGTGATATCCTTAGATGCTGAGAAAGCCTTTGATCGGGTTGAATGGCACTAATTTAAAATCTTAGAAAAATTTAGTTTTGCACCAGATTTTATTCATTGGATTAAATTACTTTATTTATGTCCTTCTGCCCGGGTTGTTACCAATTATCAAAATTCCAAACCATTTAAACTTCATCGTGGAACTAGACAAGGCTGTTCGTTGAGCCCTTTGCTCTTTGATCTGGCCTTAGACCCCATAACCATTGCTTTTCGAGAATCTAGTGATATAACTGGTATTTTAAGGAGAGGTGCTACCCACAAAGTTTCACTCTGTGCTGATGACCTATTGATTTTTATTTCTAATGTCGAGACTTTGTTATCTCCTGTTCTTTCTTTACTCTGCTGTTTCAGCCAGTTTTCAGGATATAAACTGAATTTACATAAGAGTGAACTTTTTCCTTTGAATAATTTGCTATCAATTAATATTAACCTTCCTTTTAAAATCGTAAGAAATCAATTTACCTATTTGGCTGTAACAATGACTAAGAATTATAAACACCTACTTAGAGATAACTTTGTTACCCTATTGGATTATGTAAAAAGGGCTTTATCAAATTGGTCGCCTCTCTCGTTATCGTTGATTGACCGAATTAATTCTATTAAAATGAATATCTTACCTAAATTTATATACCTTTTTTAGGCCTTACTCGTTTTTATTCCTAACCCCCTTTTTGATTTTCTTGATTCTATTCTATCTTCTTATATATGGAAAAACAAACATTCTCGACTAAATGAGGTTCATCTTCAAAAAGCTAAAAAGAATGGAGGTTTACCTTTACCAAATCTTAGGGTTTATTATTGGGCAGTCAAATTACGCAATCTTATGTTTCGGTCATATTATATTAACCATGACGACTGTCTGGTGTGGGTTTCTTTAGAAGCTAATTCTGTTAATAAACGTTCTATCATTTCTCTTCTTGGATCCTCACTTCCTTCATCTTTAAGTAAACTAACTGATAATTTGGTAGGTAAACATACTTTGAAGATCTGGGTACAATTTAGAAAATACTTTGGTTTATTGGGATTTTCTCTTTCAAATACCATTTTTTTCTAATTATTTTTAATCCTTCTATGACCGATCCAGTATTTAAAGAATGGGATCGATTGGGTATTAAATGCTTCCAGGATCCGTTTGTTGGAGGAAGTCTCTTTTCGTTTCAGCAATTGTCAGCTAAATATAGCTGAACAAAAACCCAGTTTTTTAGATATCTACAAATTAGAGACTTTTGGCGATCTCAATTATATGTATTTCCTAAAAGTCCCGATAAGAATTTATTAGACGTGATTCCTAATTTGAAACCTTTTTATAATGGCTCAATATCCAATATTTATGGCATGCTTCTGGGAATGAGAAATGCACCTTTAGACAAAATTAAAAATCTTTGGGAAAAAGATTTACAGACTTCAATTTCTGAGGAAGCTTTGAATGGAATTTTTAAAGTGGTTAACACTTCATCGTTATGTGCCTGCCGCTCCCTTCTACAATTTAAAGTGGTTCATAGGGCTCACATGACCAAGGATAAGCTATCTCGTTTTTATTCGGATATATCTCCCTATTGTGACAGATGTAACAAATGAGAAGCTTCACTAATTCATATGTTTTGGACATGTCCAAGTCTTGAAAAATGCTGCAAGAAAGTATTCGAAACCTTCTCTGTACTTTCAAAGTAAATTTTAAGCTTAACCCTTTGACTGCCTTATTCGGTATTTTTGCAGGAAAAGATATTATTTTGGAGATATCTGATTTGCACATTTTGGCTTTTATTTCTCTTATAGCTAGGAGGGCACTCTTGCTTAAATGAAAGGATGTCGTTCAACCCACTCATGCTCAATAGTTACATAATGTTATGTCATGCTTAAATTTAGAGAAGATCCGTTGTTCAATTTCTGAATCTAGTCAAGAATTTCAAACATTGTGGGGACAATTTCTGAACTATTTTCAAAAACTTTGATTTGCTCTTAAAGTACAGATGTTGGCTAATATCACATTTCACTATATGATAAGGATTTGTTTCCTTTTTTTTCTTTACCAAAGCAGATTCAGTCTTGGTAGTGAGATTATATATTTTTTATATAATAAAATTATGGAGGGCTTTAAAATTTTATCCCTCATTCCGAGCAAAATCTCGTGGCGTCTCGATTTTTATAGATAATACAATTTCTTTTGTTCAAAATAAGGTTGTCTCTGACCCTAATGGGCGATTGGTTATAGTGTCAGGGAAACTATATAATAAATTAATTGTATTTGCTAATGTGTACGCCCCCAATGTGGAAGACCTAGGATTTTTTGGGCGTTTGTTTTCATTTTTGATTTTGAGCTCTTATTCTTTAGTGATGGGAGAAGATTTCAATTGTTGTCTGGTTCCAGTATTAGATCGGTCTTCTTTTAAATTAGCCACGCCTAATAAATCAGCTTTATTTATTCAAAGCTTTCTAAGGGAATGTGATATCGTTGATGTCTGGCTTTTTCTAAATCCAGCAGAAAGGGAGTATCCATTCTTCTCCCGTGTCCATCATTCCTATACTAGGATTGACTGTTTTTTACTGATAGAGTTTGGTACCCCTAGGGTTCATATTTTCTGTGGACAACCACTTTAAAATGTCGGGAGAATGAGTCTGGCTTTTGGACACTGTTTGTGCTGCTAATGTGCGCCCAGAGCAGATGTGTGAGAGAGAGATAAAGATTTAAAGTTATGGCTCCATAGCTGATTATTTACTTTTGCTCCAAGGACACTTTCTTTGCCTGCTTGTAAGATTCTTGCTGAGACAGCATGGCGGTACCAGGTGATGGACATGTTGTTGATGGATGGCTGGTACCCCGGCAGGGGAGATAAAAGCAAGTCTGCTGAGGCACATTCGGCGGAATCGATCAGAGGCTCACAGTGCGTGAAGGCAGGCCGGTGGGGGTTTGTGTGTGTGTGTGTCCACCCTCGCCTGGGTGACAGGCTCACCACTGATGAACGGTCTGGCCTGGTATGGAGGGGTCATAGTCGGTGACCACAACAGGACAAGAGGACAACGGAAGGTTTGCCTGCTACAACTGCTCACCTCTCTCTCTCTCTCTCTCTCTCTCTCTCTCTCTCTCTCTCTCTCTCTCTCTCTCTCTCTCTCTCTCTCTCTCTCTCTCTCTCTCTCTCTCTCTCTCTCTCTCTTTCCCTTTCTCTCCAACGGTACAACAGCAACTACCTCGATTTAAACTGAACTGAACTGAACTCTGCATCATCTTAAGACTATTCATTTTCCCCTAGACTTCGATAGAGCTTGGTTTTGATTCCTAGTTTCACACTTCTGTGTATATCGTTGCTAACCTGTTTTATATGTATATTTGCATTTTTGATCCTGTATTACTTAGTTTACTAATACATACTTTTAGTTATCGTGATACCAGACTGCAATGTATCATTCCATTTCTGCTGGTTTGGTAACCCGATCACGGGGTACGTGACAATAGTCAATTGATTCCAATAGTTCTATCCATTGAATATAAAGAAATAGCTATATCCATCCATTCTCCTGTATTTTAATCTTTAAATCTTCCTGGTTTCACTCATATGAACAGATCATGGCGTTTTAATTCAACTTTATTATTTGACAAGGACTTTCTAAAATTTCTGAAGGATCGGATTACTTTTTTTTGAAGAAAATGTGCTGGAAGAGACCTCTAGTCTTATCATTTGGAACGCTTTTAAGGCATATATCAGAGGGTAAATTTTGTCTTATACTGCATATATTAAGAAAAAAACTAATAAAAAGGGAACTGATTTAATTAATCAATTAAAACAGTTAGACCAGTAATATGCTTTTGCACCAGACCCTGAACGATACAAAAGTCGTATTGAAATTAAAACGAAATATGATCTTCTTTCAACATACCCAATTGAAAGCCAACTTTAAAAAAACAGAAGCCAATTTTATATCCATGGAGAAAAAACCGGTAAACTATTGGCTCATCAATTGAAGACCTTCATACCTAAACGGCAAATTAAAGAAATTTGCAAAACCAATGACGAAATGCAACTGACCATTTTGAAATAAATGACACTTTTAGAAAATTTTATTCTAAATTGTATAGTTCTGATTCTATTAAAGGTAATACTACAATGAATAATTTTTTAGATCAATTAAATATTCCTTGACTTTCGGTTGATAATCGAAAGCAATTGGATCAACCTATTTGCCGGGAAGAAATCACTGAGGCTCTATGTTCATTGCATTCTGGGAAATCTCCAGGACCTGACGATTTCTCTGGAGAAATCGTACTATACAATTTTTTATTAATGTTATCCTATAGCCTAAGACCATCTTCCTATCAACAACACGACTTATATTGTTACATTACTGTAAAGTTTCCAATTGAATAACTGAATAACTGGGTTCATCTCCAGTTTTGTAGTCAAACACTGATACCGATGATAAAATTTATCCTGTGGGAAATCCCATTCATTTTTTTATTATGAGCAATCGTGAACAATCGGCAGATCAGAAATGCTGATCAAGTCAATTAGTTCCCAACGAGAACTCTGAGAGGCCAATCAGATGGTTCGCTGCTGCTCGATCCAAATCCATTCAAAAGTTATAAGTGCATTGGGGGGAGGGAGTTGGATGTGATGCCATTGTACAACGATCAAGTTTCGTGTTAACCGTTTCGTTCTGTCCACGTAAAGCGACGAGACTGATCCACTGCAGGAGGCTGGGAGGAGCGGTTTTCCAACCACAAGGTGCAGCCGCCCCTCGGTGTGGGCTCCATCAGCTTACCGCACTCCAGGTGCGGGCATTTCTGATCTGATTTCTAAGTGGCTTTCTGATTTTCTCATGTGGTGAGTTTTCTGGTTCCAGCCCCGCTGACATTCAGAGTCTGCCCTGTCCTGTTGGAATTTTACATGCTTTTATTAGTTACTGTTATTACTCTCAATTCCAGAGACTATGTGGTCAACTGATTCAATCTGTCATCAGGTAACAGTTCTGCTCCCTCGGGATCCTAGTAAACCTTCACTGCACTCGCTCCCGGATAAATCATCCCAACTGAGACAAACTCAAAACTGCACAAACTTCAGATAGATTCTCTCTGAGGCCCTGTGCAGCTACAGCGACATCCTTTCTTCTGTTCTCAAGTCACCTCGCATTACGCCACCCTCAAAGGTGGAGGTGTTGAAATTATTTCTCTCATCCAGTTCATTGGTTTTTAAAAAAAATTTCTCTTTCTTTTCTTTTTCATTGTTGTTGACTTTGAACAACTAGGGCATAAACACAAATTCGCCCAGTTGTCCTCTAGTGCCACTTCTGAAAAGACCCGTTTCCTCGTCCACATTTTTATTGGAATCTGACGTTTTAAATCCAAAGTTCTTTCAGCGGCGGGAATCGAACCCCGACGGTTCATCACTGACTGGCGCTCGAAAGCAATGCCATAAACGCTACTGGACTGTATCACTCGAAATTTAGGTTGAGCTTGGAGCAGGTTGAAAAGTTGGGTCAAATTCGTGGGCCGAAGGAAATCGAGTGAGCTGAGCTGTTTTATGTTCCAGATCTTTTGGTGTGAAGGAAACAAGGTCATTAGGCCCCTTGTACCTGCTCCCCTTCTCAAAACAAACTTGCCTGATCGTTTCCTGGAAATGCTGCATATTCCCGCAGTTTCCAGAATATTCAAACATATATTGACCTTTGTCCTGAACATTCTCGGCTGCTGGACAAGCGTCCAACCGGATCGGTCCGTTTGCGAGAATGTGGCGAGACCATAGGCGGCCGATCGATCTCACGGGGAACACTTGGGCCTCATCGGCGCGGCTGGCACTTCCTTCTGGGCGTGGGCTTTCGAGTGCACATGTGTTTCGCCACGCCAAACCGGGGTGGTCTCACCCGCACTGTAAGTTACCTAAAGTGTATCCTAGTTTACATAACTCAGTAAAAATGTTTAACCACACTACTCTGCTGTCGTTCTTGCTCTGCGCATAGGGAACAACCACAGTGCAATTAATTGAAGAAATCCAACGAGAACACCATGTTCCTCGTGAAGAAATGTTATCTGTCTTTAAATGGTCTCCTCCTACTTTGACTCTACAACCTGTTGCGGAATTCTGGGCTGAACGTGCGGAATATGTAGAACCGGATAACGATCGTGGATAGTGGCACCACTAAGGCCCCGGTAAACGCCGCAGAGATCGCAGTCACTGTTGGTCTTAGGACAATGCGTGGCGCGTGGCCAAGTGGTTTATAGCCCAGTGGCGGCGGTTGGTGCAGTATGAACAAGACGAGACAATGTGTAGGGCTGAGGTTCAAGGGCCACTTGACCTGCACTTGTCATCTTTTCTGAGTCCATTCTACGATCACGGACATGCACCGGTCAGCCAGTTGTGGAAATGTGGTTCTCGACCCATGCTTTCTGATTGAAGTTGAAAAAGTGGGTGTGGTGGGATCTGGGAATGTGCTGGTGCATGAGGTAGACAGACTTGTTGTGGGGAACTTATTGGGGATACAGAGTCACGACCCAAAGTCATCTGCGTCCACAAGCCAACTTTACAAACAGTCGTCTGCGTGTGCGTGTGGTGGGAGGGGTTGGACTGTTTAAAAATTGAGGTAAGTTTGTTTTACACAGAAGGTGATGCGCGGATTGAGACAAACTTTGTTGTTGATCAACTTCTAAGAATAACTTTACAGTTCCTCGACGTTCTACAGCATGTGAAAACAGTCGGTATTTCAGGCCCAGGAAGTAAATGGCAGCACACGAGGAGGCCCAAACACTGAGGTGTAGGCGAAGAACACAAGTGTTGTCTTTGCAGTGTCCTGCTGTCAGTCTCAAGCTGGGGTACCAATAGCTATTCATTTTTCAGACTAATTTCATCACAGCAACTGTAAAGCCCAGAGTCCGTGGCCACAGACTCGGGACTCATTGAACAAGTCTGAGATCAGCAGAAGTTACTCGACATCCTAGTACGATGAAATCAGAAACCTGAGCAGAAAATTCTTTACACGCCAGTGGAGAACACACATTGTTGTCTCAAGCACAGAAGTGGATGGTCAACATGATCATGTTGACTGTCCGATCAGGGCTGGTTGACCGAAAGTCCTACACAGGGCGCTCAAAGCAGCTGCGCAGGTTGACTCTGTGGTTAAGAAGGCGTACGGTATATTGGCCTTCATCAATCGTGGATGTGAATTTAGGAGCCAAGAGGTAATGTTCCAGATATAGGACCTTGGTCAGACCCCACTTGGAGTACTGTGCTCAGTTCTGGTCGCCTCACTACAGGAAGGATGTGGATACTATAGAGAGAGTGCAGAGGAGATTTACAAGGATGTTGCCTGCATTGGGGAACATGCCTTATGAGAATAGGTTGAGTGAACTCGACCTTCTCTCCTTGGAGCGATAGAGGATTAGAGGTAACCTGATAGAGGTGTATACGATGATGAGAAGCATTGATCATGTGGATAGTCAGAGGTTTTTTCCCAGGGCTGAATGATTGCCACAAGAGGGCACAGGTTTAAGGTGGTGGGGAATAGATGCAGAGGAGATGTCAGGGGTAAGTTTTTCACTCGGAGAGTGGTAAGTGCATGGAATGGGCTGCCGGCAACGGTGTTGGAGGCGGATAGGATAGGGTCTTTTAAGAGACTTTTGGATAGGTACATGGAGCTTAGAAAAATAGAGGGCTATAGGTAAGCCTAGTAATTTCTAAGGTAGGGACATGTTCAGCACAATTGTGTGGGCCGTAGGGCCTGTACTGTGCTGTAGGTTTTCTATGTTTCGATGAATTTTCTGGGAACGACGTTTGTTACCTGGAGCGTCCTTGATGCAATCTGACAGCACCTAAATAGGAAAGGCGTCGAAGCCTACACACCTAATGGGGGTCAAATGGGATGTATAGATGGATGACGTTATCAGTCCGCAGGAGAAACTTTGCTCTGTACAGAATTGTGCCAACACTTAAGAGAAGCTTAACTAAGTACATGAATGGGGGAGTGAGGGTATTATGAAGGACTATCCTGAATGTTTGAATCGATGGTACGAGGCGGAATAACAGTTTGTGGTCACACAAAGTACACTGCAGATGCTGGGGTCAAAGCAACACGTACAACAAGCTGGAGGTACTCAGCAGGTCTGGTAGCATCTGTGGAAACGAGCAGTCAACGTTTCGGGCCTGATGAAAGGTCTCGGCACGAAACTTTGACTGCTTGTTTCCAGGGATGCTGCCCGATCTGCTGAGTTCCTCCAGCTTGTTATACGTGACTGTTTGTGGTGACTCTACAACTTCTTTCTAAATCCATCCGAAGCAGTCACCATGTTTGGCAGTAATACCTGCAACCACATTTTTATTAACTAAAACTTATAACTTTTTAAAGTTTGGGAAGGTGAAAATGCATATTGTGTAAATAACTATTAAAGTTTCATATCTAACACCCGACGTACATTAGAGGACCACTTTGTCGATCACCTTCTCTCCATCTGCAAAAGGGCGGATTTTCCTGTTGGAGGAGTAGCATCTTATATTCCGTTTGGCTGGCCTTGCACTTGATGGCACGCATAGCGATTTCTCCAACTTCTGGTAAATCCCCCTCCCCTTCCCTCTTCTTCAATTCTCCACTCTGCCACTCCCTTACCACTCTCATTTCCTCAGCGGCTAATCATCTCTCCATGGTGGCCCTCCCACTGTAGTTTCCATTCGCCCATTATTCTCTCTTATGAGAATTTTTTCTTCAGCAGCTCTTTACATTTTTAACCTATCGCCTCACTCTTTCTTACTTCATCTCCCATCGCCCACCCACCTGTATACACCCAGCTTCCATTCCTCCTCTGTCTTAGTCTAGCTTCTTCCCCTTTCCTTTCCAAAATGATGAATGATCTCTGCCATAAACGTCAAATGTTTATTCATTTCCATAGATGCTGCCTGACATGCTGAATTGCCTTCGACATTTTGTGTGTGTTGTAGTGAATTAGTTAGCTATATCTATAGATGCTATTTGAATTCAGTAACTGTCCTGTATTACATTACTCAAAAGGAGGACATCCAGCCCATTGGACAATGCTGGCTCTCAGCGGCGAGGTCCCAGCTATCCCGTTCCCTCTCTGTTTATTTGTAACCCATCCGGTCTCATCAATGACCATTAACTGCCCCCGACACTCCACCCAATCACACTCAGGATAATTTATGTTGTAAAATTAACAAATCATTCCACTCATCCTGGGACGTGGGGAAAGAAGCAGAGCACTTATGGGATAACTACCCACATTCACAGTGAGAACGTGCAAATTCCACACAGAAACCACAAGAAACAATAGTTTCAGTGACGCCTCTTCAATTCACGCCAGGGATTTTAAGGAGTTCTTTCGTTTTTCCTGGTACCATGTGGGTTTTTTCCAGATGTTCCGGTTACCTCCCAAAGTCCAGAGACGTAGGGTTCGGAGGATAATTAGTCACTTGAGTGTACTTGGGGAGCGCAGGCTTGATCCGTGCTGTGTCTCAGAATAATAAATTGAAAGTGACTTCCATTAGAAAGATATAGATTTCTATGTAAATTCGAGAGCAGGGTTTTCCCAACTGGAGGTCCAATTTCCCTTTGCATTACTCCATGTCAAAAGAAAAAAGTTCGGCATTCCTGGTATGAGAGGCATTTATCCTTGTTAGACATGATCATGGATCTTGGAATAACAAAAGATAAGTGTAGGAGTTTGAAGCAGCAAAGTTCTTGTGATTGCAGCCTCCTCTTCCGATCTAAGGGATCGGGAGGTATGTGGTTGCGGTATGAGATGTTATTGAGTTAGTTCAAGTTCAAGATCAAATTCAGGATTATTTGTCATTCACACATGCAAGGGGTTACAGGCAAACGAAGCAGCGTTACTCCGGGGTACACCTGCTCGTTAATCCAAGGACCTAATCAGCAAATCATATATCTAAATGCAAAAGGGCATGTAGATGTGGTCAAGAATTTCAGCTATTTTTCAGAGCTCATATCAGAATGGGGAAGACCGAGATTTGAGTGACTTTGGCCATGGATTGTTTGATATCTTGTAGAATTTCACGTTTGTTCTGCCTCTTCCTGTGTATGGAAGTGTTCTTGTGTGTGATGGACCATTTTTCCATTGCTGGATATGGAGTTGTATTAGTTAGTTCTCAGAGTATTTGTAAAAAACATCCGAAATTACAACCGTAAGATACAAGAGCAGAATTAGGCCATTCTACCGACATGACGTCAGTCATCCTGTCGTGATTAATTTGTTTTAAACCTCAATCCCTTTCTTCTGCCTTTACACAGTAACGTTTGACACCTTCATTAATCAAGAACCTATCTACCTCTGCTTTAAATATACACAATGACATTGCCTCCACTGCCATTTGTGGCAATGAATTCCACAGATTTACTATACCCTGACTAGCGAAAGTTCTCCTCATCTCTGTTTTAATTGAACACCCCTCTATTCGGAGACTGTCCCTTCTGGTCCTAGACTCGCCACTATAGGAAACATCCTCTCACCATCTCCTCTATCTAGGACTTTCAACAGAATGCAGTGAGCTCACCCCCTCCCATTCTGCTAAACACCATCGAGAACAGACCCAGAATCATCACACGTGCCTCTTATTTTAACTCTCTCACTCCCGGAATCATTCTCGTTAACCTCTTCTGGAACATCTCCAAAGCCAGCCCATATTTTCTCAGAGAAGGGGCCCATATCTGGTCACAATGCTCCATGGCCCCAAATATAGCCAGTCACAGTTTTAAGGCTGATGTGTGTGTGTGTGTGTGTGTGGGGGGGGGGCGAATGTAGCGTGGAGTGGGCAGGGGTGCAGCTTATAAGAGTTGGCAAGTTTGATTTACGCAGAATATGGTGAATGCATTAAGACATACTGTGCTGTTGTTCCTTTACGTTGTAAGAACAGTTTTGGGCCCGATATTTCCAAAAAGATGTGTTGCATTGGGGAGAGTCCACAGGAGATTCACGAGGAGGCTTCTGGGAATGAAGGGGTTAACACATGAGCTGTGTCTGCCAGCTTTCTGCCTGTACTCACTGGAATTTCGAGGGATGCGAGCAGATCTCATTGAAACCTACCGAATGTTAAAAGGACAATATAGGGTGGGTGAAGAAAGGGTGTTTGCTCTGGTGCAGGTAGCCAGAGCTAAAAGGCACAGCCTCTAAATTGAAAGGTGACCTTTGAGGACAGAGGGAAGGAGGAATTTTTTAGCCAGAGTATAAACCTGTGGGATACTCTGCCACAGAACGTGGTGGAGGCCAAGTCCGTGGGCATATTTAAAGCGAAAGATAATCGTTTCCTGCTCGGTCAGGGCATCAAATGATTTGGCGAGAAGGCAAGTGTATCTGGATCAGCCTTAATGGAATGACGGAGCAGACTCAATGAGCTGAATAAACTAATTCTACTCCTATGTCTTATTGTCTTATTATAGACAATAGACAATAGACAATAGGTGCAGAAGTTGACCATTCGGCCCTTCGAGCCTGCACCGCAATTCCGAGGTCATGGCTGATCATCTACTATCAATGCCCAGTTCCTGCCTTGTCCCCATATCCCTTGATTCCTCTTATCTAATGATGAAGTGAAGTTGATGAAGTTATTCCCTTTCCTTCATGAGCCTGATGCTTGAGGGGTAATAAGTATTCCCGACACTCGTTCTGTCAGTCCTGAGACCCCTGTACCTTCTTCTCAAAGGCAGCAATGAGAGGGAGCATGTCCTGGGTGATTGGGGTCCCTGATGACAGATGCTGCTTTCCTGGGTCAACCTCCTGTGTAGATGTGTTCAATAGTGGGGAAGGCTGTACCCGTGAAGGACTCTGTCGTATCCATTACATTTGTATGATTTTCCGTTCAAGGGCATTGGTGTTTCCATGTCAGGCTGTGATGCACCCAGTCAATGTACTCTCCACCACACATCTATAAAACTTTGGCGACGTTTTCGATGTCGTGCAGTTTCTTCGCAAACTCATAAAGAAGTAGAGGTGCCTTGCAATTGCACATAGGTGGCGGGTCCAGGGCCGATTCTCGGAAATAAAAACACGGAGGAATTTAGAGTTGCTGACCCTCTCCACCTCTGACCCTCCCATGAGTACTCGCTTGTGGATCTCTGTGTTCCTCCTTCAGAAGTCAACACTCAGCTCCTTGGTCTTGCTGACATTGAGTGAGAGGTTTGTGTTACAGCAGCACTCAGCCAGATTTTCAGTCTCCATCTTATATGCTGATTGGCCACCACCTTTGATTCAGCCGGTGACAGCGGTGTCGTCAGCACACTTGAATATCGCACTGAAGCTGTGCTGAGCCACACAGTCATGAGTGCAAAGCGAGTAGAGCAGGGGACTGAGCACACAGCTTCGTGATGCACCTGTGCTGATGGAGACCGCGGAGGGGTTGTTGTTGCCGATCCAAAATGACTGAGCTCTGCAAGTGACGACATCGAGAATGGAAGTCAAGATAACTCTCTCTCCGGAGGCTGAAGAGAGATGGCCTACGCACAGCAATACTTACGCCCTTCTACAGATGTGAAATAAAGAGCATCCTAACATGTTGCATGACTGCATGGTATGGAAACTGCAGGGCCCCCACCACCTGTCGCATTCCCTCCCGGCCACCCCTCCCGTGGATTTCCACCCTCGCCATTTCCAACATTGTTTGCTCCTGCCAGATGCTCAAGCTCGCTTCCCGCTTCACGTTGTTAAACACAGCGCTGTGCTAAAGTGTTCGGTTTCCTAGGTATAAGACCTTTGCACGCTACAGTATCTCGATGTTATAAGACTGTGGATTATTTTAAGTTTAGATGGTCTTTTGAACTCGCAATTTACCCTGCCACTGCGTTGCACTTCCTGGCCTGCCATATAATGCTCAAGGCATTTTGCCATGCCAGTCGGCTTCCTTTCTGCTTGGATTTGAACTTGTGCTTTCATTGCGGTTGTTCTTCAAGGGTATAAATTTGCCTCAAAGCACTGTTGCCTCATCTCTGTAAATAAATCGTGCCCTATAAAATGTTTTTCAGTATTTCCCCTTCTACTACTGAATGATTCATGAACAAACTGGATGAGCTTAGACAGTGGATCAGTTCTTGGAGCTACGATGTTGAGGCCGTTACAGAAAGTGGATGGCTCGGGGCAGGAATGGCTACTTCAAGTGCCAGGCTTTAGACGTTTCAGTAAGGGCAGGGAGGGAGGAAAAAGATGTGGGAGTGTGGCACTGCTGATCAGAGATAGTATCAAGGCTGCAGAAAAGTAGGAAGACATGGAGTCTACTGAGTGTGGGTGGGAGTTAGAAATAGGGGTCAAAAAATCTACTGAGTGTTTTTTATACACCCCCAAGAGTAACAGGGACGTCGAGGAGCAGATAGGGAGACAGATTCTGGAAAGGTGCAATTATAACAGGGTTGTTGTGATGGGAAATTTTAATTTCCCCAATATTGATTGGCATCTCCCGAGAGCAAGGGGTTTTGATGGGGTGGAGTTTGTTAGGTGTGTTAAGGAAGGTTTTGTGACACAATATGCAGATAAGTCTGCAAGAAGTCAGGCTGTATTTGAGCTGGTATTGGGAAATGATCCTGGTCAGGAGTCAGGTTTCCCAGTGGGAGAGCATTTTGGAGATAGTGACCATACGTTACAATAGCATTGGAGAGGGATTGGAGCAGACAAGTCAGGAAAGCGTTTAATTGATAGATAAAAGAACTTATATGGGAAATTGATCACAATATGACCGAATTCACCCTCAAATTTCAGAAGTGGAAGATAAAGTCAGATGTAACAGTGGGGTAAAAAGAATTACTGACGCTTGGGACAGGAGGTGACCAGAACTAATTGGTAAAGAACACTGGCAAGGATGACAGCAGTGTAGCAACGGCTGGAATTTCTGGATGCATTTCGCAAGGCACAGGATAGATACATCCCAAAGAAGTATTCTAAAGGAAAGAGGAAACCAGTGGCTTACAAGAGAAGTCAAACTTAAAATAAAAGCAAAGAGAGGGCATATAATAGAGCAAAAGTTATCGAGAAGTTAGAGGATTAGGAAGTTCCATGTTTCGGGTGTCACGAAGTCTGTCAAATTAACAGAACTAGAGAGAAGATTCTTGTCTGCGGAAGACAAAACACTACACACTTCAAGAACGGAGAGAGGCAGAAGAAAGGGAACTGTAGCCCGGTTAGCCTGACCTCAGAGATTGGCAGGATTTTGGAGTCGATTATCAAGGATGATGTCTCAGTACGTGGAAACACGTGATAAAATAGGCCGTAATTAACATGGTTTCCACGTGGGAAAACATTGCTTGACAAATGCGTTAGAAATCCTTCAAGAAGTAACAAGCAAGATAGTCAAAGGAGAATCGGTGGATGTTGTGTAATTGGATTTTTAGAAGACCTTTGGCAAGTGCCACACAGAAGGCTACGTAGCAAGCTATGAGTCCATAGTATTACAGGGATGATTCTCGTATGGATAAAGCAGTAGCTGATTGTCAGGAGGCAAAGAGGTGGAATAAAGGGTATCTCTTCTGGTTGCCTGCCAGTGACAAGTGGTATTCCCCAGGGCTCTGTGTTGGGACCAATTCTTTTCACTTCATATGCCAGTTACTTGGATGATGGAATTGATGGCTTTTTTTTGCAAAGTTTTCAGATGATACGTAGATAGGCGGAGGGACAGGTAGTTTTGAAGAAGCAGATAGGCTACAGAAGGACGTAGACTGATTAGGAGCGTGGAAAAGGAATGGCAAATGGAAGGGTGCCGTGAAGTGCATGGTCATGCACCCTGGTAGAAGAAATGAAATAGTTGTCTATTTTCTTAATGGAGAGAAAATACAAAAAAAAACAATGAGGCCCGAAGTTATTTGGAACTCCTTGTGCTGGATTCCCGATGCTAAATTCCCTGAAGGCTGAGTCAATGATGAAGAATGCCATCGCAATTTTAGCATTCATTTCAGAAGGACTGATGAGGCTTCACTTGGAATATTGTGAGCAGTTTTGTGCCCCTTATCTTTCAGAGGACATGTTGAAACTGGAGACAGTTCAATGGAGATTAACGAAAGAAATCCCAGGACAGAATAGCTAGTTACATGTAGAGAGTTTGAAGGCTCTGGTTTGTGTTTACTAGAATTCAGTAGAATGAATGGCGACCTCATTGAAACTTAGTAAAATACAAAATAGTATAACCATGGATGACAAGGGAAGTCAAAGCTAATGTAAAGGTAAAAGAGAGTGCATACAATAAAGCAAAAATAAGTGCGAGGACAGAGGATTGGGAAGCTTCTGAAACACTACAGAAACTAAACTAATCATCTGGAGGGAGAAAGATTAAATATGAAAGCAAGCCAGCAAACAGTATCAAAGTGGATCTTAAAAGCTCTTTCAAGTATATAAAAAATAAAAAAAAAGGAGATGAGAGTGGATATAGGACCGCTAGAAAATGAGACCAGAGAAATAAAGTTAGTGGACAAAGTGATGGCAGGTGATCAAAATGGGTATTTTGCATCAGTCTTCACTGTGGAAGACACTAGCAGTGTGCCAGATGTTGAAGGGTGCGAGGGAAGAGAAGTGAGTGCAGTTATTGTTACAAGGGAGAACGTGCTGAAAAAGCTGACAGAGATAAGGGTACACAAGTCACACCGACCAGATGAACTGCACCCTGGGGTTCTGCAAGAGGTAGCGGTAGAGTAACCAAGACAGATGCTTATCCTATCCTGAGAGTGGATGACTGTATTGATAAAGTGGGGAAGGCTAAATACTTTACAAAGAGTGACCTGTTAAAAGGATATTGCTGTGTTCCCTTGACAGAAAAGGCGAGAGAAATATCTGCATTTCTAACACCATATGGACTATACGAGTATAATGCTTTACCATTTGGAAAAAAAAAATGCTCCAGGGACATTCCAAAGGATGATAAATTCTGTGATTTGAGGATTGGAGAACACACGGGCTTACATGGATGATTTGGTTGTATGGAATGACACGTGGGAAGAGCATATCTTGGCGGTGGAGAAGCTATTTGACAGGCTTGCCAACTGGCTCATGTGCAGGCCAAGGTTCAGGCTATCGCTGAGGTTCCCGTTCCAATGGGCAAGAAAGCGTTAAGAAGGTTTTTAGGAATGGTTGGGTATTACTGTAAGTTTTGTAAAAACTTTGTGGATATCGCTCTCCCCCTAACAAAACTAATAGGGAAGAGTGAGCTGTGCCAGGAGGCATTTGAACGCCTGAATACCATTCTGTGTTATCAAATTATGCTCAAAGCACCTGATTTTAATAAACCTTTTTCTATAGTGGAAGACGCTGGTGACGAAGCTGCTGGGGCAGTATTGTTGCAAAAGGGTGATGACGACATTGAACATCCAGCAGTTTATTTCTCAAAGAAATTTAATGTGCACCAGAAAGATTACTCCACTGTTGAAAAGGTGTTGTTATCACTCATTTAAGCTTTGCAACATTTTTATGTCTAGATGTGTCCTGCGCAGGGAACGTCAGGCAATAAATCCTCATACTAGCTAATTAGCCCCTTCAATTGACTTTGCTGGTCAGGCTCCAAATGATGGATTTTACTGTCCATGCTTTCCAAAACAATGGCATTCTTGAGCCTTGTTGAGACTATGATGAGCTTATTAAAATTATCTGGTACCTCGTTACCAGCCTTTACGACTCCACTTGTTTTCATAACAGTACTCACAGGTGCTGTCTCGGAGTGATGATAAGGCTTTATCATGTTTACGTGTACCACTTGAGTAGCCTTCCCCCGATCATGAGTCCTAATAACATAATTCAAAGAATCAATGTTCTTAATTATCTGGTATTGTCTACTAAATTTCGCTTGAAGGGGGTTGGTGAGGAGGGGGATCAGTACCAGAACCTTATCTCCAACATGATACATCTGTCCCCTAGCTTTTCTGTCTTACCAAACCTTCATTATTCTCTGAGAGTTCTGTAAATTCTGCTTTACAAGGTCACAAACTGGGGAGACTTTAAACTAGAATGGTTGGGGGTGGGGTGGGAATCAAATTGAAGAGTCTGGGAGAGAGGAGGTTAGTCCACAAATAGAGAAAGCTTGGAGACAGTGTGTGAGAGAGGATAGGCAAGTGATAGAGAAGTGGAGCGCTCAGACTGAAAATGTACGGGAGAAGGAAGAAAAAGAAGATAGTAAAGATCTTTGCACCGTTAGGGATAAACAGTGATAAAGAGGTGGAGTATTTCTTAACCGCATTTATTTTAATGCTAGGAGCATTGTAAGAAAGGTGGATGAGCTTAGAGCATGGATTGATACCTGGAAATGTGATGTTGTAGCTATTAGTGAAACATGGTTGCAGGAGGGTTGTGATTGGCAACTAATTATTCCTTGATTTCGTTGCTTCAGGTCTGATAGAATCGGAAGGTCCAGAGGGGAGGGGTTGCATTGCTTGTCAGAGAACGTTTTACAGCGGCGCTTTGGCAGGATAGATTAGAGGGCTCGTCTAGGGTGGATTTGAGGAATGGGAAAAGTGTAGTAACACATATAGGGGTGTATTATAGACCACCAAATGGGAAGCGAGAATTATAGGAGCAAATTTGTAAGAAGATAGCAGTTACTTGTAGTAAGCACAAGGTTATGATAGTGCAAGATTTTAATTTTCCACACATAGACTGGGAAGCCCATTCTGTAAAAGGGCTGGATGGTTCGGAGTTTGTAAAATGTGTGCAGGGAAGTTTTTTGTAGCAATACATAGAGGTACCAACTGGAGAAGGAACACTGTTGGATCTCCTGTTAGAGAATAAGATAGGTCAGGTGACGTAGGTATGTGTTGGGGAGCACTTCGGGACCAGTGATCACAATGCCATTAGTTTCAATATAATTATGGAGAAGGATAGGTCGGGACCCAGGGTCGAGATTTTTCATTGGAGAACAGCTAACTTTGAGGTGAAAGGATTTAGAAGGAGTGAATTGGGACAATTTGTTTTTTTTGGGAAGGATGTAATAGAGAAATAGAGGTAATTTAAAGGTAAAATTTTGAGGGTACAGAACTTTTATGCTCTTGTTCGGTTGAAAGGAAAGGTTAAAAGTTTGAAAGAGCCATAGTTTTCAAGGAATATTGGAAATTTGTTTCGGAAAAAGAGAGAGATCTACAATAAATATAGGCAGCATGGAGTAAATGAGGTGCTCGTGGAATATAAAGAACGTTAAAAGAATCTTAAGAAAGAAATTAGAAAAGATAAAAGAAGATATGAGGTTGTTTTGGCAAGCAAGGTGAAAATAAATCCAAAGGGTTTCTACAGTTATATTAATAGCAAAAGGATAGTGAGGGATAAAATTGGTCCCTTAGAGAATCAGAGTGGACAGCTCTGTGTGGAGCCAAAAGAGATGGGGGAGATTTTGAACAATTTCTTTTCTTCGGTATTCACTAAGGAGATGGATATTGAATTGTGTAAGGTAAGGAAAACAAGTAGGGTAGTTATGGAAACTATGATGATTAAAGAAGAGGAAGTACTGGCACTTTTAAAGAATTTAAAAGTCTGACAGGATATTCCCTAGGACCTTGAGGGAAGTTAGTTTAGAAATAGCAGGGGCTCCGACAGAAATGTTTCAAATGTCATTAGAAGCAGGAGGATTGGTGTATTGCTCATGTGGTTCCATTGTTCAAAAATGGTTCTAGAGTAAACCTAGCAATTATTGGCCTGTAAGTTTGACGTCAGTGGTGGGTAGCTTAATGGAAAGTATTCTTAGAGATAGTATATATAATTATCCGGATAGACAGGGTCTGATTAGGAACAATCAACATGGATTTGTGCGTGGAAGGTCATGTTTGACAAATCTTATTGAATTTTTTGAAGAGGTTACCAGGAAAGTTGCCGAGGGTAAAGCAGTGGATGTTGTATATATGGACTTCAGTAAGGCCTTTGACAAAGTTCCACACGGCAGGTTGGTGAAGAAGATTCAGTCGTCAGGTATTGATATTGAAGTAGTAAAATGGATTCAGCAGTGTCTGGATGGGAGATGTCAGAGAGCAATGGTGGATAACTTTTTGTCAGGTTGGAGGCCGATGACGAGTGGTGTGCCTCAGGGATCTGTACTGGGTCCAATGTTGTTTTTCATATACATTAATGATCTGGATGATGGAGTGGTAAATTGGATTAGTAAGTATGCAGATGATACTAAGATAGGTGGCGTTGTGGATAATGGAGTAGGTTTTCAAAGCTTGCAGAGAGTCTTAGGCCAGTTAGAAGAGTGGGATGAAAGATGGCAGATGGAGTTTAGTGCTGATAAGTATGAGGTGCTACATTTTGGTAAGACTAATCAAAATAGGACATATATGGTAAATGGTAGAGTATTGAGCACTGCGGTAGAACAGAGTGATCTAGGAATAATGGTGCATAGTTCCCTGAAGGTGGAATCTCATGTGGATAGGGTGGTGAAGAAAGCTTTTGGTGTGCTGGCCTTTACAAATAAGAACATTGAGCATAGGAGTTGGGATGTAATGTTAAAATTGTACGAGGCATTGGTGAGTCCATATTTTTAGTATTGTGTACAGTTCTGGTCACCAAATGAGTGGAAAGATATCAACAAAATGGAGAGAGTACGGAGGAGATTTACTAGAAAGTTACCTGGGTTTCAGCACCTAAATTTTCTGAGAAAGGTTGAACAAGTTAGGTCTTTATTCTTTGGAGCGTAGAAGGTTGAGGGGGGACTTGATAGAGGTATTTAAATTTATGAGGGGGATAGATACAGTTGACGTGGATAGGGGAGATTCAAACAAGAGAACATGATTTGACAGTAAGTGGGCAAAAGTTTAGGGTAACACGAGGGGGATCTTCTTTACACAGAGAGTGCCTGTAAGCTTTCAGAACCACCACTTGATGCTCAATAGCCCAATCCTCACCTGCAGGCACAGTAAGTGATCTCCACTTCCTCATGAACACCCCATCCTTAAGATAATAGCCTACTGACTCTCTATGAACCTTATCCTCGGAGAGAGCTGTCTCCTTTAATGTAGCAATCTCAGGATCTTGGTTTTGTTCTGCTATAAATTCGTTCCTGGACAACTACAAACCTCACTCATCCACCTTACTACCCAAGTCCTGCTGAAGTATAGAACGTAGTAAAATCTCTGACAAAACATCATGATTTAAAACCCCGTCCTTACTATCATGGGCTTCAGAATCCCCCTACCCCGAACTCTCTGCATTAGCAGACATTTTAGACATGCTTCGGGTTATTGCGCATGTGGAGTAATTATCAGTATCCATGTGTGGGTCGTGAGCAACTGGCTTGCTTGTTAGCTGCACTGCTGAATAAACGTCCCCACCTACAAGGTCATTACCAAGCGAGACATCAACATTTTCTATCGGTAATTCAGATCGTACTCCTCTCTTAACAGGTAGTGATACCAATTCACATTTCAAAATTACCTTATACAAAGGCACGGACTCAATCCCCTTTTTAATAATACCTTTGATAATACTTACTTCATCAGTTTTCGTCTCATCACCGAATTCCAAAACACTGTCCAATATTAGTGACTGAAAAGCTCCAGTATCTCGCCAGATTCAACCGGGGTTGACCCCTCCTTTACAGACCCAAGCCCATTTGAGATAAACCACTCTTGAAACCTCTTGAAATGAACGCTAACATCACATTTGCCTTCTTCACCACAAACTTAACCTTGCAATTAACCTTTAGGGAATCATAAACAAGGTCTCCCAAGTCCTTTTTCTCCACTGTGTTTTTTGTATTTTCTGTGCATTTCCTCTCCATTAAAAAAAACTTGTCAACATTTCATTTCTTCTACCAAAGAGCATGACCACACAGTTACTGACAAGGTATTCCATCTGTCACTTATTTCCCCATTCGCATAAGCCATCTAGGTCCTTCTGTAGTCTCTGCACTTCCTCAAAACCGCCTGCCTTTCCACTTATCTTCGTATCGTCTGCAAAGTGTGCATAAAAACCAGCGATCCTCTCCTCCAACTTATTAACATACAACGTACAAAGTATTGGGCCCAGTACAGGCCCCAGCAGAACATCATGAATTACCGGCAGCCAACCAGAAAAGGCTCCCTTTATGAAACACACACAAGATGCGAGAGGAAAAGAGTAAACAGTCGACGTTTCGGGCCGAGACCCTTCATACCCTGGTCTCTTTTATCCATGATGGGATCTTCGATGTAATACCATGGGTGAGTAGATTGTTAAACAGCTTCGTGTGTGGCATCTTGTCAAATGCTTTTTGAAAATCTAAATACACAACATGAACCTATTTGCAATTTTCTGGTCTTCCAGAACCATTCAAGAGCTTAGTGTTTCTTGAAAGATCATTATTAATGCCTCAACGATCACTCCGCCAACCCTTTCAGTGCACCATGTGGTCCAGGTGACTTTTCTACCTTCTGTTCTTTAAGTTCCCAAGAGCCTTCTGATTAACAATGGTAACTTCAGACACTTCATGACCTCTAACTCCTGTAACGTCCACCATGTGCTACTGTCTTCCACAACTAAGAATGATGTAAACGACTTATTCAGTTGGTGCACTATTTCGTTGCTCCCCATTACTACATCTCCAGGATCGTTTTCCAGCGGTCCGATATCCACCTTCTCTTCACTTTTACAGTTTATGTATCTGAAGAAACGTTTGGTATCCTTAAAAGCTTTTACAGCCTAAGGCAGAGAATTTTGCTGGAAATCCTAACACTACAGATGCAGGAAATCAGAAAAACGTTTCATTTTTTATATTGTCAAGCATCCAGTCAAATTTATTATGAGTGACGTTTGCCACTGGCCACTTTACTAGGTATACCTGCTCATTAATCCAATTACATAATCAATTAATCATATAGCAGTACTAAATGCAAAAAGGCATGCAGATGTGTTCAAGAATTTCAGATATTTTTTCGGATCAAATATCAGAATGGGGATGTCATGAGATTTGAGTGACTTTGTCCGTGGAATGTTTTAATATCCTGTCGTCATTCACGTTTGTTCTGCCTCTTTCTGTGTATGGAAATGTCTTTGTGTGTGATGGGCCATTTTCCCACTGTTGGCTGTGGAGTTGTATTACTTAGTTCTCAGAGTGTTTGTAAAGACATCCTCAATTACAACCGTAAAATAAAAAAAGTAGAATTAGGCCATTCAACCAACATAACTGCTCTGCCATCCCGTCATGATTAATTTGTTTTACCCCTCAATCCTGTTCTTCTGCCTTCACCCCGTAATGTTTGACATCCTCATTAATTAAGAACCTATGTACGTCTGCTTTAAATATACACAATGTCGTTGCCTCCACCGCCATCTGTGATAATGAATTTTACTGATGCACTAACCCCGACTAACGAAATTCCTCCTCATCTATGTTTTAATTGGACATCCCTGTATTCTGAGACTGTCCCTTCTGGTCCTAGACTCGCCACTATAGGAAACATCCTCTCAGCATCTCCCCTATCTTGACGTTTCAACAGAATTCAAAGAACTCACACTCTCCCAGTCTTCTAAACTCCATTGAATACAGTCCCAGGACCATCAAGCATCCCTCTTATGTTAACCCTCTCATTCCCTGAATCATTCTCGTGAACCTCTTCTGGAACATCTCCAATACCGGCCCATATTTTCTCAGAGAATGGGCCAAAAACTGTTCGCAATGCTCCATTTCTCCAAATACAACAAAATCATATTTTTAAGGTTAACGTGTGTGTGTGGTGGGAGGGGGCGGATGTAGCGTGTCGTAGGCCGGGGTGCAGCTTATACTGCTGGCGAGATTGATTTACAGAGAATATGGTGAGTGCATTAAGACACACTGTGCTTTTGTTAGAAGTACTAAGAACAGCTTTCGGCCCCAATATCTCCGAAAAGATGTGTTGCATTGGGGAGAGTCCAGAGGAGGTTCACGAGGAGTATTCCGGGAAAGAAGGGGTCAACACACGAGTTCTGTTTGGCAGCTTTCTGCCTGTACTCACTGGAATTTAGAAAACTGTGAGCAGATCTCATTGAAACCTAACGAATGTTGAAAGGACTATATGGTGTGGATTTTCCCTCTGGTGCAGGTGACCAGAGCTAGAAGGTAACGCATTTAAATTTCAGTACAGATTTAAGGAGAAATTTGTTAGCCAGAGTAAAAATATGTGGAAGGTTCTGCCACAGACTGTGGTGGAGGCCAAGTATGTCGGCATATTTAAAGCGAAAGATGATCGTTTCCTGCTCGGTCAGGGCATCAAATGATTTGGCGAGAAGGCAAATGTATCCGGATCAGCCTTGATGGAATGGCGGAGCAGACTCAATGGGCTGAATGGTCTAATTCTGCTCCTATGTCTTATTGTCTGATTATCTAATGATGATGTTATTCCCTTTGGTTCATGAGCCTGATGCTTGAGGGGTAATAAGTATTCCCGACGGTCGTTCTGTCAGTCCTGAGACACCTGTACCTTTTCTCTATGGCAACAGTGAGAGAGGGAGCATGTCCTGGGTGATTGGGGTCCCTGATGACAGATGCTACTTTCCTGCGTCAACCTCCTGTGTAGATGTGTTCAATAGTGAGGAAGGCTGTACCCGTGAAGGACTCTATCGTCTCCATTACATTTGTACGATTTTCCGTTTAAGGGCATTGGTGTTTCCATGTCAGGCTGTGATGCACCCAGTCAATGTACTCTCCACCACGCCTCTATAGAAGTTTGGCGACATTTTAGATGTCGTGCCGAATCTTCGCAAACTCATAAAGTGGTAGAGGTGCTTTGCAATTACACATAGGTGGCGGGTCCAGGGCCGATTCTCGGAAATAAAAACACGGAGGAATTTAGAGTTGCTGACCCTCTCCACCTCTGACCCTCCCATGAGTACTCGCTTGTGGATCTCTGTGTTCCTCCTTCAGAAGTCAACACTCAGCTCCTTGGTCTTGCTGACATTGAGTGAGAGGTTTGTGTTACAGCAGCACTCAGCCAGATTTTCAATCTCCATCTTATATGCTGATTGGCCACCACCTTTGATTCAGCCGGTGACAGCGGTGTCGTCAGCACACTTGAATATCGCACTGAAGCTGTGCTGAGCCACACAGTCATGAGTGCAAAGCGAGTAGAGCAGGGGACTGAGCACACAGCTTCGTGATGCACCTGTGCTGATGGAGACCGCGGAGGGGTTGTTGTTGCCGATCCAAAATGACTGAGCTCTGCAAGTGACGACATCGAGAATGGAAGTCAAGATAACTCTCTCTCCGGAGGTGAAGAGAGATGGCCTATGCACAGCAATACTTACGCCCTTCTACAGATGTGAAATAAAGAGCATCCTAACATGTTACATGACTGCATGGTATGGAAACTGCAGGGCCCCCACCACCTGTCGCATTCCTTCTCGGTCACCCCTCCCTCGACAGTCCACCCTCACCATTTCAAACATACTTTGCTCCTGTCAGATTCACAAACTCGTTGTCCGCTTCGTGCTGTCAAATACAGTGCTGTGCTAAAGTATCTTAGGTTTAAGACTTTTTCACGCTACAGTATTTCGATGTTATAAGACTGTTGATTGTAAGTTTAAATGGTCTTCTGAAGCCATACTAGTCGGCTTCCTTTCTGCATGGATTGGTACTTGTGGTTTTATGGGATTGTTCTTCAGGGGTATCAATTTGTCTCAAAGCTCTGTTGCCTCATCTCTGTAAATAAATCGTACCATGTAAAATGTTTTTCAGTATTTCCCCTTCTACTAATGGACGATTCATGAACAAAGTGGATGAGCTTAGATCGTGGACCAGTTCTTGGAGCTATGATGTTGAGGCCATTACAGAAACTGGATGGCTACTTCGAGTGCCAGGATTTAGATGTTTCAGAAGGGACCGGGTGGGAGTAAAAGAGGTGGGGACGTAGCACTGCTGATCAGAGATAGAAAAGGGGGAAGACATGGAGGGATTGTTTACGGAGTCTCAGTGGGTGGAAGTTAGAAACAGGGAGGGGTCAACAACTCTACTGAATGTTTTTTATACACCACCCAATAGTAACAGGGACATCGAGGAGCAGATAGTGTGACAGATTCTGGAAAGGTGCAATAATTACAGGGTTGAGGTGATGGGAAATTTTAATTCCCCAATATTGATTGATATCTCCCTGGAACAAGGGGTTTTGATGGGGTGGAGTTTGTTAGGTGTGTGCAGGAAGGTTTTCTGATGCAATATGTCGATATGACTGCAAGAAGACAGGCTGTATTTGATCCGGTATTGGGAAATGAACCTGGTCAGGTGTCAGGTCTCCCAGTGGGACGGCATTTTGGAGATAGTGATCACATTTCTATCTCCTTTACCATAGCATTGGAGAGAGATAGGAGCAGACAAGTCAGAAAACGTTTAATTGGAATAAGGGGAAATATGAAGCTATCAGGCAGGAACTTGGAAGTATTGTTCGGAGCAGAAGTTCTCAGGGAAATGTACGGCAGAAATGTGGCAAATGTTCAGGAGATATTTGCGTGGCGTACTGCAAATGTTCCATTCAGATAGGGAATGGATAGTAGGGTACAGAATGCATGGTGTACAAAGGCTGTTGAACATCTAGTCACGAAGAAAACAAAAGGTTACGAATGGTTCAAAAAACTAGGTTATAATAGAGATCTATAAAATTATAAACCTTACAGGAAGAGCCTTAAGAATGAAATTAGCAGAGCCTGAAGGGGCCATGGGAAGGCCGTGTTGAGCGGGATTAAGAAACATCCCAAGATATTCTGCAAGTATGCGAATAGCAAGAGGATAAGACATGAGAGAATAGGAACATTCAAGTGTGACAGTGGAAAAGTGTTTATGGAAGCCTGGGAGGTAGCGGAGGTACTCAATGAAGACTTTCATTCAGTATTCTCTACAAAAAGGGTCCTTGGCGATTGTAGGACTTTATGAGAACCGAATGGCTTGAGCATATGAACATTAAGAAAGAGGATGTGCTGGAGATTTTGGAAAGCATCAAGTTGGAATGGTCACCGGGACCGGACGAGATTTACCCTAGGCTACTCCTGGAGGCAAGGGAAGAGATAGCTGAGTCTTGAACAATGACCTTTGCATCATCAATATGGACGGAAGAGGTTTCGGAGAACTGGAGGATTGCAGATGTTGTTCTCTTATTCAAGAAAGGGAGTAGAGATAGCCCAGGAAACTATAGACCAGACAGTCTTACTTTAGTGGTCGGTAAGTTGATGGAAAAGATCCTGAGTGGCAGGATTTATGAACATTTGGAGAAGCATTATGTGATTAAGAATAATCAGCACGGGTTTGTCAAAGGCAAGTCGTGCCTTCCGAGCCTGATTGAATTTTTTTGAGGATACAACTAAACATGTTGATGAAGGTAGAACAGTCGATGTACTGTATATGGATTTCAGAAAGACATTTGAAAAGCTACCCCATGCAAGGTTTATTGAGAAAGTAAGGAGGCATGGAATCCAAAGGGACCTTGCATTGTCGATCCAGAATTTGCTTGCCCACAGGAGGCAAAGACTGTTTGTAGAGGGGTCAGATACTCCATAAGGGTCAGAAAGGAAGCCTCGATAAACTGGATCGTGGATCGGGCGTTAAGGTTAAAGCAGATTATCCGCCAATTTATTCAATGGCGGTGAGATCTAGAGGTGCCGAGTAATCTCCTACTTCTAGTTTACTCCCGGGTGTTCTCCTTGCAGCGGCAGGGGTTGGAGAGGTACCTGGTTCAGGAGCAATAGGGATGATTTAAAATGTTGAAGGATGTGGACTGAGGGAGGCTCAGTGGACGGAGTAAGAGATTACTTTATAGAATGAACGTGAATCCGCAAATAACTGAGCTATTGCCTGGAGACATTGTTTCCTCCCCGGCAGTATTCGGAGTGAATGGCGGGGATACAGTAGGAATGGACGTTGCAACGAGGAGCAGGGCAAGTGTCTGCAAAGGAATTCATGGTGCTGTGGAGAAAGCATGAGGGTGTGGGACAGACTGAGATGTTATTCCATAGGGCCAGTGTGAACTCCACAGCCAGAATATCCTTCAATCCTGCTGTAAACGTTCCGGCACTCCAAGGGAATTCTAACAACTCTCCCGGAACCCTCCTACGTTAGAATCCTATCCGCCACCCTAACTATCGAGTCCCCTGTGACCATTGCTCAGCCCGACTTTACCCTGCCCATCTGAGCCTCAGAGCCGACCGCAGTGCTATTGGTCTGGCCACTGCTGCAGTTGCCCAGATAGGTCATGCCTCGGAGTAGTAATCAAAGGGGAGTGTCTCCTGTTGCTGAGGGGAATCACCACGGGGAGACCCTGTATTGATTTCTTTCTCCTTTAACCTCTCTCGATGTTCACCCATGTACTTCCCGAATTCTACACTCTGGGTGTAACCATCTGCTAAAAAGTCGTATCTATCAATTGTTCTGCCTACCGGATGATCCTAAATTCATCCAACTCCAGCTCCTTAATGCGGTCTTTAATACTGGAGTTGGCTGCAATTCTGGCAGGTGTAGTCATCAGGGAGACTCTTAGATTCCATGAATTCCCACATCCTACAGGAGGAGCATCCTACTGCCGTCTCTGCTATGTACAATGGGCAACCAAAGACAAATCAACTAACCTGTGTCTTTGGCCTCAGCCTCTTCTCGTTAAATTATCTTGAGTCAAAGCTGACCCTCCTACTCTACACCTGTACTTTTATTTAATTTGAAGTGCTGCGCTCCCGATGCTGATTGGTCCTCCGTAGTGCCGGAACGCCCACAAAGCTCTCCTTTCATATATGTTTCACCGACCTGCGAGTAACCTCTTCGAAATGCTCTGCTCCCGACGCTGATTGGGCCTCTGGCTGGTGCTGAATCCCAGGAGGGGGAGATTCTACAGTCACTATGAGATGGCTTTAAGAGAAGTTCGCAGTTAAGCCCACTACGGGATCAGCCATTATGGATTGGTTGTTGTGCAACGTACCAGTATTGATAGATAGCTTAAGATAAAAGAACCTATATGGGAAATTGATCACAATATGACCGCAATCACCTTCACATTTGAGAAGTGGAAGATAAAGTCAGATGTATCAGCATTACAGTGGGGTAAAAGGAATTAATGACGCTTGAGAGAGGAGCTGGCCAGGATTGATTGGTAAAGAACACCGGCAAGGATGACAGCAGTGCAGCAATGGCTGGAATTTCTGGAGGCATTTCTGAAGGAACAGGATACATACAACCCAAAGAAGTATTCTAAATAAAGAGGACACCAGTGGTTAACAAGAGAAGTCAAAGGCAAAAGAAAAGCAAAGAGAGGGCATATAATAGAGAAAATTTTAACGAGGTTAGAGGATTAGGAAGTTCCATGTTTCAGGGGTCATGAAGTGTGTCAAATTACCCAAACTAGAGAGAAGGTTCTTGTCTGCGGAAGACGAAAAACACTACACACTTCAAGAACGGAGAGAGGCAGAAGAAAGGAAACTGTAGACCAGTTAGCCTGATCTCAGTGATTGGGAAGATTTTGGAGTCGATTATTAAGGATGATGTCTCGGTATGTGGAGACACGTGATAAAATAGGCTGTAATTAACATGGTTTCCTCTAGGCAAAAGCTCGCTTGACAACTCCGTTGGAAATCCTTCAAGGAATAACAAGCAGAATAAATAAAGGAGAATGGGTGGATTTTGCGTACTTGGATTTTTTGAATCCCTTTGGCAAGTGCCACACATAAGACTACTTAGCAAGCTACGAGCCCATGGTATTACAGGGATGATTCTAGTATGGATAAAGCCGTATCTGATTGTCAGGAGGCAAAGAGGTGGAATGAAAGGTATCTTTTCTGGTTGCTTGTCGGTGACAAGTGGTATTCCTCAGGGCTCTGTGTTGGGAGTGATTCTTTTTACTTCTGTTAGGGGTCACCACAGTTTGGAAAAGGGGTCCAGGAGAGACCCCATGAACTATGCTGCTATTAAGAGAGAGAGAGAGGGAGGCATCCCGCGCAATGTGAGAGAGAGGGACAGAAACTGCTTGAAAGAATGATGTTATCGTTCTTCTGCTGATTGTTTACCTTTCTCCGAGGTCACTTGCCTGCTTGTAGAGTTCCTGCTGAAAGCGGAAGGCGGAGCAGGTTGATGAACATGTGGTGTCCGACATGCGGAAATATAAAGCAGATCCGCTGGGCCACAGACAGACACACCACGGGACACACACAGTGTCGGACACTGAACGAGCTTTGTGCACCCACGTGAAGGTGGGTTTTTTTAGGATCGATTCGGGGAAATCGATCAGTGGCTCACAGTGTGAAAAGGTGCGACTGGTGGGGAATTATCTGTGTGTCCACCCTTGCCTGGGTGATGATTCCACTATTGAAGAGCGGTCGTATGTGCTATGGTCACAGTCGGTGACTACAACAGGATTTCGGAAGACAACTGGAAGATCGACGGTGACAGATCACCTCTCACCCCTCTCTCTCTCTCTCTCTCTCTCTCTCTCTCTCTCTCTCTCTCTCTCTCTCTCTCTCTCTCTCTCTCTCTCTCTCTCGCCAACGTTACTCAACTAACTACCTCAAACTGAACTGAACTTTCTTCATTATATCGTAAGACTACCCATTTACCCCTAGGTTTGCAAGAGCCTGCTTTTGATCCTATTTGCACACAGATATATATATATATCTCTCATTGCTAACCTGTTCAATATATTTGCATTTACATTATTGTATTGCTTAGTTACTAATAAACACTATTAGTTATAGTAATACCAGACTCCAATCTGTTTTCCATTTCTACTGGTTCTTTAACCCGGCCACGGGGTATATGAAAATTGGGGGCTCGTCCGTGATATGAACTAAATTGTGTGGGGACTTGTTTGAGTGGATTGGCGAAAATCCCTTGTGATTTGGTTGTGTGGAATAATGGCAGAAATGGAGTTTGAAGTTAATAGGTTTATGGCGGATCCAAACCCTGAGGCGTTGGACGAGGCTAAGAGGGATGTACTGATGGGAATTGCTCATAAACTAAAGATTAAAGTGACCACTCGCATGAAGAAGGCTCAGGTACAGCTGTTAATAGCACATCATTACGTAGCCGAGGGGAAATTCGAAGAGGAGGAGTTGGAGACGTTTGCTGAGGGTAAAGCACTTGCTGAAACTGAGGTTCAGTTTCAGGCAGATAAAATGATGAACATGAGTTACGAGTAAAAAACTGAAGGCCGAAGTAGCAGAAAGACAGGGAGAAGAAAGGGAAGGAGAGAGGCGGTTTGAGCTGTAAAGGAAGGGGGGCGAGTGCTAGACGCATCGGGGGGTTCAAGTTTAGTCAGGAAATTAAGTTGGTACCTCCATTTGAGGAAACAGACGTCGATAGGTATTTTCTGCATTTTGAACAGGTCGCCTTGAATCGGAACTGGCTGAAAGAGTAGTGTACTGTTTTGTTACAACGTGTACTAAAGGGGAAGGCTCAGCGAGCCTATTCGGTGTTGTCTACGGAAGACACAAATGATTATAATGAAGTGAAAGGGGCTATACTTAAGGCTTATGAGTTGGTTCCGGAGGTGTTTCGACAAAAGTTCAGGGATTTAAAGAAGCATTGGAACCAAACATTTGTGGAGTTTGCCCATGAGAAATGTGTGTACTTTGATCGGTGGTGCGCTTCGGGTGAGGATGTTGGCAAACTGAGGGAGTTGATCTTAATTAAAGAATTTAAAAATTGTGTCCCTGACAACATAAAGACGTACCTGAATGAGAAAGAGGCTAAGACCCTGTCCGAATCTGCAAAGTTAGCAGACGAGTATCCTTTAACCCACAAGGTAAAGTTTTACTCAGAGCAAGAGCTATCAGAGGGGTAGCAGGGATAACAGAGATAGCCCACCAGCTAAGCCAGACTGTAAGCCGGGGATTAGCGGAAAAGGCAAGGACGAAGAGAAGCAGTCGTGGGGAAAGTTCCCCAGTTTAACGTGTTTCCATTGTCGGAAGCCCCGGACGCGTGGCGTCTAGGTGTATCCAGAAAAGAGAAAAGGGAAAAGAGAAAGAGAAAACCCCAACTGCCTGTGTCCAGCCGGGTAAAATACCGCTGAGGAAGGAGGGGTCAGGCCGAGTTCAAGAGGGACGCGAAAGATTTATTTCGAATGGGTTTTTGCCTGTAAAGGGGGGGAGGGGGGTGGTGGTCATCCCCGGTTCCAGTGAGAATCTGGAGAGATACTGGAGCTTTCCAGTCATTAATCTTAAGGAGTGTGTTGGAATTCGGTGCTGAGACGGAGACTGGTGAAGTGAATGTTATCCAGGGTATTGGAAAAGGGACTGAAACCGTCCCTTTGCATGAAATTAATTCTGAAATGCGACTTGGTATCTGGACCAGTCACAATAGGGGTGCGATCTAAACTACCGATAGACAGTTTTGATGTCTTACTTGGGAATGACCTTGCGGGTGGAGACGTGTCTCCAGCACATCTCTAGCTAGCTAACAAGCCTGCTGCTGCTGAGGCCCCGCCCATGAGTTCTGAAGTTTGTCCTGAAGGCGCAGTAACAAGAAGCATGTCTAAAAAGGCTGCTGACACTAGTACTAATTTATCCGAGACTTTCTTCCTGTCCCTGTATCAGCAGGACTTAGAAGATAATAAGGCTGAGATGAGTAAGGCGGGTGGAAAAGACTTGTCGGTTATCGACTGAACAATTTAGAGAGGAGCAAGATAAAAATCCGGAAATTGTGCCTTTAGAAGAGACAGCTCACTCTGAGGTGGAAATTCAGAATGAGGCAGTGGGATATTACATTAAAGATGGGGTGTTAATGAGGAAGTGGAGACCTGCTACGGTGCCCGCAGTTGAGGATTGGGCGATTGTACA
>NC_133129.1:2097829-2154140 GCF_048418815.1 Hemitrygon akajei
CTGGTACGGTCCCAGAGGGCTGGAAAATTGCAATTGTTACTCCTCTCTTTAAGAAAGGAGGAAGACCGCAGAAAGGAAACTGTAGAAGATTTAGCCTGGCATCAGTGGTTGAAGATGTTTTGAATCAATTGTTAAGGATGAGCATCTGGGGTACTTGGTGACAGGGGACAAGATAGGACAAAGTCAGCATGGTTTCCCTTAAGGGAAATCTTTCCTGACGAATCTGTTGGAATTCCCTGTGGAGATTACACGTAGGATATATAACAAATATGCGCTAGAACATATTTGGACTTTCAGAAGGTCATTGATAATGTTCCACACATGCGGCTGCTTGCCTAGAACCAATGGTATTGCAGGAAAGTTCCTGGCATGGTTAGAGCATTGACCGATTGGTAGGAAGCAGCGGAATTTGAATAAAATGGATTTTTCTGGTTGGCTCCTAGAGACCAGTGGTGCTCTGCAGGGGTCTGTGATGATGGAATAGATGGCGTTGTTGCCAAGTTTTCAGATAATAGGAAGACTGGTGGCGTGGCAGATAGGGTTGAGGAAACAGCAAGGCTTCAGAAGGACTTCGACAGATTAGAAGAATGTGCAAATGAAATTACAGTGTCGGAATACGCATGGTCATGCTCTTTGGCAGAAGAAATGAATGCGTAGACTACTTTCTAAAAGGGGGAGAACATCCAAAAATCGGAGATGCATAGTGACTTGGGAGTCTGGTACAGAATACCCTAAAGGTTAACTTAAAGGTAAATTCAGTTGTGAAGAAGGCGAATGCAATGTTAGCATTCATTTGAGGAGATCTTGAATACAAGAGCAGGGAAGTGGTGCTGAGGCTTTATAAAGCACTCGTGAGGCCTTACCTTGAGTCTTGAGAACGTTTGGGTACCTCGTCTAAGAAAGGATTGCTGGCATTGGAGGGGGTCTCAGAGAAGGTTCACAAAGATGATTCAGGAACGAAATGGTTATCATACGAGGAACGTTTGATATCTCTGGAATTTAGAAGGATGAGGGTGGATCTCATTGAAACTTTTCAAATGTGGAGAGGCCCAGCGAGAGTAGATGTGGAAAGAATGTTTCCCATGGTGGGGGAGTCTAGGACAAGAGGACGCAGCCTCAAGGTAGAGATACGAAGTAATTTCTTTCGCCAGAGGTGGTGCATTTGTGGAATTTATTACCACAGTTTGCTGTGGAGGCCAGTACGTAGGGCGTATTTAAGGCACAGCTTGATAGTTTCTTGATTGGATACAACAAGGTTATGGAGAGAAGTCTGGGGAGTGGATCTGAGGACGGGGAAAAAGGATCAGCAATGATTAAATAGCGGAGCAGACTCAATGAGCCTAATTCTGGTCTTCATGTTTTATGGTCTTATGGCTTGGGCTAGCCCTTTACGACTTCTTGATGTAGTCTCGTATACTTTCTGCCAGATGACTATTGAGACGAATGGATTGGTTCATCACAACCTCTACTGACACTCGCAAGGCGATGTCATCTTTCAGTTAATCTCGAGCCTCAGCTGGTTGCGGCAGGGTGTTGGAAATCCTTTACTCATGGTGACCATAAATTCCGTCGACCTTCAATCACAATGCGCAGTGGCCCAAACTAGGGCTCTTCCAGTCAGAAGAGAGACAATGAAGTCCACCTTTCCAAGCTCCGAAGGAAACCGGAACGGCTGGAGTTCTAGCGCTAATGAGTATTGAGCGAAGAACTGCGGCAAGAGCCCGGATCACCGTCGAATCTCTTCGGGTTAGAACATTTAACCGAAGACGGACGAAATAACTCTTCCATGCGGCTCCGGCTTCCACATCGCGAATGTTAACAAACAGTTACCTGGAGGTCTTGTTTCTCCTGGTTCAATCGTACCGTGACGAGAGACCTTGATGAGGATGGTTTGGGACACAAATGTTGGAGTATCCGAGGCTAGGATCGAGATACGGGATAAAATTGGATTGAGAACCAAGCACAAAACAAAACGGTAGACGATATATCTGGTTGGGTTTACGATTGAGCATTGAACCTTTTCTTCCTTTTAATGGCGGTTGGCAGTCCAACTTACGGTGTATTACCGCCACCGACTGGAATGGAGTGTAATGTACCGAGTTGGACAGCATCATTCCCAATTCGCGCGACCGCCCTGAACACTTAAAGGGACCACCCCTGCTGTCCATACCCCGGAGAATTAGAGTCTGTAAATTCCGGAAGCTGGCGCGGTTGAAAGCGTCTCCTAAACAGTCAGAAAACAAGAGGCGTGACCGCACTGACACTGGTAACTATAGACCAGTAAGCGTAACGTGCTTCACAATCATGATATTGGAAATAATAATAAAGAATGAGTGGGAAAAGCAGCTGATAAGAACGGGTATGTTAGCCGAAAGTCAGCATGAGTTCTGAACGGGAAAATCATTCTGGAGATCTATGAAGAGACAACTAAAATTTATGACAATAGAGCGGTAGATATCATTTACGTGGACTTTTGGAAGGCGTTTGAAAAGGTATCCCACGAGAGGTTAATGAGCAAATTACAGGGAGTTGTGTGAATCGGTGCAGAATTGGCTCAAAATCAGTAAAAACAAAAGCCAAATTATGGTGCTATCATTTTCACACAAATAAGATGTTAAAAATTGGTTTCCACAGGGTTTGCTGTTGGGGGCGCTGCTGTTCTTAATTTACATTAATGATTTGGATAAGCACATAACAAATAAAATCGTAAAGTTTGCCGATGACACAGAATTAGGGAGACAGGCTGAAAACATTCAGGCAGCAGAATCAATGCAGTTACGTCTATAAAAGTCCAGATGCGGGCAAATTAATGGCGGATGAAATTCAATGTAAGTGAATGTAAAGTATTTAATGTGGGAAGTAGAAAGATTAGTTATAAATATAAAATGGAGGTCTTGAGTTAGAAAGTGTACTGTATGAGAAGGATTTGGGCACCTTGGTGTAGACCTATCACTATCCACACCTAGACAATGCACAAAAAAAGTCTGGGAATGCAAAGTTGGGCTATCTAATGCAGAGTGGAGTCCGAGTCTAGACACTGTCTCCTTAAACTGGATAATACACATGTGATTCCACACCTGTAATAGGGTATATAATGTTGGTCTACATATTTTGTGAGGGATGCAAAGGCACTCGGGAAAGTCCAGAGAAGGGTGACGAAATTAATTCCATGTCTGTCCTGTCGGGAATGACCGATGAAGAAAGATTGAAAGAATTGAAGCGTTTAGACTACGTAGACGTAGAATGAAAGGAGTCATGACAGAAGTGTTTAAAATCATTACTGGTATAAGTAACGCTACAAAATTAATCCATCATCAAGGACTGATTGGAACATATAACATAGAACATAGAAAACTACAGCACAATACAGGCCCTTTGGCCCAAAAATTTGTGCCGGTCATCTCCCTACATTAGAAAATACTATGCTTACACATAGCCCACTATTTTCCTAGGCTCCATGCACCTATCCAAAAGTCTCTTAAAAGAATCTATCGTATCCGCGTCCACCACCATTGTCGGCACCCCATTCAACACTCTCACCACTCTCTGAGTAAATGCCTCTCACCATCTTATACACCTCTATCAGATCGCCTCTCATCCTCCGTCGTTCCAAGAAGAAAAGGCAGAGTTCACTGAACCTATTCTCATAAGACATTCTTCCAACTCCAGGCAACATCCTTGTAAATCTCCTCTGCACCCTTTCAATGGCTTCCACATCCTTCCTGAAGTGAGTCGACCGAAACTGAGCACAGTTCTGTCATAGTCCGGTTCGTGAAGTCATCTTTCCGGTTCACGGTCCAGTCCGTGGATTCCAGACTCCGGGTCTTCCGGCTGTCCCTTGTTTCAGTTGGGCTTAATCATAGGCACCTGATGCTCGTCTTGAGGCTGGGAATATAAGCGTCTCGTCGGGTTCAGCTTTCTGTGTATGAGTCCCAGCCCTACGTTCTGTTTCCAATGAGGGGTCCCGGCTCAGTGTTCTGCGTTTCTGTCTCTCAATACCAAGGCTCTGTGTTCTGCGTTCCTGTTTCCCAAGAGCAAAGCTCTGTTTTCCGCGTTTCTGTCTCCCAAGACCAAGGCTCTGTGTTCCAGTCTCCCAAGTCCAAGTCTGAGCTTCATGTCCTCCTCCAGTCCAGGAGTCCCGCGTCTTGCCCCCACGTCCAGTCCCTTTGCCTTGTCATGTCTTGTCCTCGCCTGGATCAAGAGTCCGAGCTTGAGACAAGACCCAGGTTCCGGGTCCCTGTCCAATCTCTGGCTCGGAGTCCTTGTCCAGGTTCCAAGTTCCTCGTCCAGGTCCCGCTTTCCTAGTCTAGTCCAAGCCCAGGCCCTGTATCCTTGTCTCATCCAGGGCCTGTGTTTTGTCCAGCGTCCTTTCTTCCCCACTTCCCTTGCTTTCTTGTCACACCTAGTCGTTCCTAGTACTTCAGTGTCTGTGTCTTCCATTTGGGTCCGCTTTCAACGCAGACCTTATGACAAGAACTCCAAGTGGGGTCTGACCAGGGTCCTATATAGCTGCAACATTACCTCTCGGCTCCTAAATTCATTTCCACGATTGATGAAGGCCAATACACCATATGCCTTCTTAACCAGAGTCAACCTGCGCAGCTACTTTGAGCATCCTATGAACTCAGACCCCAAGATCCCTCTGATCCTCCACACTGCCAAGAGTCTTACCATTAATACTGTATTCTGCCATCATATTTCACTTGACAAAATGAACCACTTCACACATATCTGGGTTGAACTCTATCTGCCACTTCTCAGCCTAGTTTGGCATCCTGTCAATGCCCCGCTGTAACCTCTGACAGCTCTCCACGATATCCACAACAGCTCCAACCTTTGTGTCATCAGCAAACTTACTAACCCAACCCTCCAGTTCCTCATCCAGGTTATTTATAAATATCACGAAGAGTAGGGGTCCCAGAACAGATCCCTGACCCACTCCACTGGTGACCGACTTCCATGCAGAATATGACCCGTCTACAACCACACTTTGCCTTCTTTGCGCAAACCAGTTCTGGATGCACAAAGCAATGTCCCCATGCCTCTTTACTTTCTCAACAATGGTTAATGGGAGATTTCAGACTAACATCAGGAAGAATTAGCTTACAGCGAGTTGTGGACATGTAGACCAAACTAACTGGTTGTGTAGTTAAGAGTAATACTTTAGAGACCTTCAAATCTAACCTCGACAGTTATATCAGCACACTATGTGAATAGGAACTTAGCAAACTTTCACGGCGAATGTCTTGTTCTCGTCAAACTCTTTCTCACATTCTAATGTATAACAAATCACTAAACCCTTTCCTGCATCCATTCCAGATTACTGTTATCCTTCTCAGCCCTTCTTGCTCCCCAATCGTCCAGCCCCTTTTCAGCGTCACTCCCCAGAAGACCGGGCAGATGGGGTTCGTTAGCTGCGGCTGGCATCTCGTGTAGTAGAAGAAAAACTCTGATCTTAAATCTCTACTACCTTGTGGCTATACACACTCATGGGGACGGCTTTCAGTGCAAACTCAGAAGGAAAACTCTGTATCTGTTGTCCCTAAGGCATTTCTACTTTGAGTTTAACGCTGAATAATAAGTTCTGCAACGCCACTGGTGCCAAACTGTATCAGCCTTTGCCTTTCCTTTGGATTCATCAGCTTCGTGGAGACGGAGCACATTGCATGAGCAACAGCTTGCTCTCCATATTGTACTGTCCTCGATTGCGCATCAAGTAGGCAGTGAAGGGACAACATCCATTGTCGACCATGGCCAACGGAGACTATCACGTTTCACCTACAAGCTAAGGTAGTTTCTTGTCTTCAGACATGAAGGAAACTGAACGTGAGAACGTATTGTCGTAGGCTGCCAAAGCCTTTTCCAATCCATCGGTGGCCTGTTGGTATGGACTCAGTAACACTATAGGGAACGTGACTATCTATTACATCAATTTCCAATCCACCTTCATTAATTTCCCAGGAGCCGGCTTTATTGATGTTTTCAGGTAAGTGACAACTGGTGATGTGTCAGCATACCGGAGTAAGGGGGGGGGGGGACACCTGGGTGAGTGCTGCCGGAGTAATAAACTCATGCTTAACGTCAGCAAAACTGAATTTTGTTTGAAGGAAGGGGAAGGGGATTGAACAATAGCGATCGGTGCCAGAGAGCATCTTTAAATTCCCGAGTGTTCAAAGCTCAAAGTAAAATTATTATCAACGTACATATATGTCAGCACATACAAACCTAGGATTCATTTTCTTGCGAACATTCATAGGAAATAGAAAGGAACACAGTAGAGGCCATGAAAGAGCGCACACGCGACAGATAAACAATTCATGTGCAAAAGGCAACACACTGTGCAAATTAAAATAATAAAACCAATAAATAAATAACAAGAACTGGAGATGAAGAGTCCTCAAAAGTGAGTTCATAGGTTGTAGGAAAGTTCAGTGATGGGGTGAGTCAAGTTGAATTCAAGAGCCTGATGGATAAGGGGTAATAACTGTTACTGAACCTGGTGATCTGTGTCCTGGAGCTCCTGTACTCCTGATGGCATCAGCGAGAAGAGAGCATGGCTTGAAGAGAGGGGTTCGTGATGATTGATGCTGCTGTTCTGTGACGGCATTCCGTGTAGATCTGCTTAATAGTAGGAAGGGTTTTAACCGTTATGGATTGGGCTGTAACCACTACGTTATGTGGCCTTTCCTGTTCAAGGGCTTGGTGTTTCCATACCAGGCTGTGATACAACCAGTCAATACACCTTCCACTGCACAGCTATAGAAGTTTGCCGAAGTTTAGATGTCATGTAAAGTTTTAGATAACGCATTGAATGACTTTCCCTGGGTCATTAATCAAAGAAAGGCACACCGGCGTTTTTAGTTTTACGGGAGCTTAAGGTGGTTTTGCTCACGCTGCACATTTATAGAAGTTTTTCGCTTTACAGGAGTTTAAGGGGGTTTGGCTAGTCGGCAAACACTCGAAAATATTATCTAGATGTGCTGTAAAAAGTACCTGACATGTTTGGTACGGCAATTCAAATGCATAGCAATGTAAGAAGTTGCCAGAGGGTAGCTGACTTAATCCAATACGTCACAGTCACATTCCAACCCACCGTCAGTAGTGTCTTCGCCACGCGAAGTCAACATCTGTCATCAAATATTCCTACCATCCGGCCATGCCATCTTCTTGTAGCTCTTATCGGGCAGGAAGTGCAGAGGCCTGAAGTCCCAAACCACCAGGTTCAGGAACAGCTACTCTCATCAAACATTCGGTCCTTGAACCAACCGGCACAACTCTAAACACTACAGTTTAGCAGCGCTTTGGCTATTTTTACAACTTAACACGACAATGGATTTTGGTTTAATTGCCCTAAATTCATTCTTTCTTGCTTTTTAAAAATATTTTTATGATTGCATTGCATTTTTTTTCTCGTGAATGGGATGTATCTGATGCTATGCACCTGAGATGGTGCTGCAAGCAAGTTTGAGGAACTTTAATATACAGGTATATTGAGAAAATCTGGGAATTGGATCCCAAAAGAAGGAATTTGTAGAATGCTTACGAATTTTTTTTGAAGTAACTTTTGCAAGAGTCCACAATGAAAAAGGCAATTCGGGATTGTGTGTTGTGTGGTGAACAAGATTAGAGTAGGGAGCTTAAGCTAAAGGAACCCTAATGAGGTGCACTTGTGCATAAGACAATAGACTTGAGTTTGTCTTTGATTCTATCTGTGGGATGATGTTGGACATGACCAAACAATGTTCACTAAATGGGGTTTGTCTTGGTTCTCTGTGCTTCAGTACACTAACGGTCTCGAGTTGGTTCTGCGCAGCAAGGAGCGCCCCCTGTCCTGGTTGGTCTGGATCTAGATGGCACTGCCCTCTACTAAGGCATCAAAGTGCATCGTGTAAGATCACGGCGAAAGATGGGATCCTCCTTATTCATCTGCGCCACTGAAACTTTCTTGGTACTCTTTGCCCTCTCTGGTTCTGATTTAGAAACATGTCTGAACTCTGCGCACTCCCCAGGGACCTCCTCGGTTCTCAGATGGTCAAGGTTGAAGACACAAGGGTCAGTTCCTGCAACATATCAAACATCAACTGTATGTTTTTTTCCATCGATGCTGCCTGGACTGCTGAGTTTTTCCAGCATTTTGCGTCTGTTCGGATTTCCAGCATCTGTAGATATTCTCTTGTTGGTGATTTGACTACCAACCCTGTTTAGTTAGAAACGAGTAATTTATCTAATTATAGCCAGTTTATAAGGGTGGGACGATCTGTGAGGAAATAACGAAAACTTCATGCAACTTCTGCATTTCAGTTTTGGGAAACAAAAAAGGACTCCAGACTGCAGGGTTAGCGATGGTCTATCTCCGGGTTTGTCTCTGCATGGTTCTGTTATCCGTATCAGTCCAGGGATACAGTAAGTGTTTTCTATTGTCCTGATCATCTCTTTACCTCATCTGAATGTTTGTATGTCCACTGTGGCAGCTCTGCATCTGTTTGAGCGTTCGGTTAAAGCGAGAGAGTGAGGGAATGTTGGGAGACTGGTCCGGCTTATTAGCACACTACATTCCCTCTAGTGGAAGTGATCTGGTCGACGGGCAGTTGGAGATACATACACATGCATCCCAGGGTTTAGTACCCCAGAGTGGAACCCTCGATAAAAGTGCGGGGTGGTGGGGGGGGGGGGGGAGGAGAGCGGCTATCGTCTGTGCAGGAGGATAGGGCGTTGAGTTTAAACAGGTCAGCCATCAACTTATACAATGGCGGTGAGATTTAGTGGTGTGAGCGACCTCGTGCTTCTAACCCATATTCCGGATGATCTCCTTACAGCAGCGGAGGTTGGATGGAGATCTGGTTCAGAGTGAGTATGAAAATTATGGAGAGTGTGGTCTGAGTGAGGCTGTCCCATTGGTGGTTGGGGAAAGAAGTGGTGTTATAGAATGAAAGTGATTCGCCATGGAACTATAAAGTTGCCTGGGCACATTAGTCCTCGTATTCAGAGATAAAGCTGGGCCGGGGTAGGAAGAGGGCATTTAAAAGAGGAGCAGGACAAGTGTCTGAAACGGAATTCACGGGGCCGTGGGGACAAGATGGGGGAATGCGACTGCGTGTGTTTTTCTTACATAGGACCAGTGTAAAAACTGGGCTGAAGGTCCTCGTACCCTACTGTAATCTTTCCGTCACTCTGAGGGAATTCAAAGAACTGCCCTTTCTGTAACCGATGCTCCAGAATCTTCAACCACTTCCTCTCTGAAGAGGCAAGATTGTAAAAGCCTACAGATCCGAGAAGCAGAGAGACCTGAGAGGTTCACTTCCCAATACCAAATCAAATACTGCCTCTCCTGTTGTAGGCTTATCTACATATTGTGTCATGAAACCTTCCTGAACACACCTAATAAACTCCACCCCTTCTAAACCCATCGCTCTAGGTGGATCCAATCGATATTTGGGAAATTAAAATCTGCCACCATGACAACGCTGTTATTATTACACCTTTCCAGAATTTGTCTCCCTATCTGCTCCTCGATATCCGTGTTAATATTGGGAGGTTTATAAAAACACTCAGTAGAGTTATTATCCCCTTCCTGTTCTTAGCTTCCACCCACAGAGACTCCGTAGAGAATCCTTTCATGACTTCCTCCTTTTCTGTAGCCGTGACACTATCTCTGATCAACAGTGCCACGCCCCCACCTCTTTTCCCTCCTTCCCTGTCCTTTCTGAAGCCTCTGAAGCCTGGCAATCTAATTAAACATTCCTGCTCCTGAGCCATCCAGGTCTCTGGAATGGCCATAACGTCATAACTCCAAATACTGATCCACGCTCTAAACTCATCCGCTTTGTTCATAATACTTGTATTAAAATAGACACATCTCAAACCATCGGCCTGTGCGAGTTGCTTCACGATCACCTGCCTATCCTCCCTCTCAGACTGTCCAAGCTTTTTCTATTTGTGAGCCAACCACCTCTTCCACCGTATCTTCATTTCGGTTCCTAACACCCAGTAATTCTAGTTTAAACTCTCCCCAACAGCCTTTGCAAAGATATTGGTGTCCTTTTTCTACAGGTACCATCTGCCCCAAAAGAGGTCGCAATGATCCAGAAAACTGAATTCTGCCCTCTGCTCCAAACACTCAGCCACGCACTTATCCTCCGCTTCACTCTATTCCTATACTCACTGTCAGGTGGCACAGGCAGTAAACCCGAGATTACTCCCTTTGTGGTCCTGCTTCTTAATTATTTAATTTCCTTTTCTTGGTTTTTATGAACTTACTGTAATTTATAGATTTTATTATTATACATTGCCTTGAACTGCTGCCGCAAAACAACAAATTTCATGACATACGCCAGTGATGCAATCTCGTTGTCTATTCTATTGTTTCTATATTAAATCTGATTTTGATACTGATTCTGATTCTTATGTAATCCCACTCTGGACTCTGCAGCATCACACCGCAGTGTGTAGCCCGCTCCTGAGTATTCATTATTGCACATATAAACCCCCCAGCCTGGACCCTCCTATGGATCACAGCCTGTTCCCAGTCCTGGCTATCCATTACTGATCATTTAGTTGTCAGGCCCTGCTGGTGTATCTGGAAGATCGCTGAAAGCCTGTGTCACTCAACTGTTGGGAAAGATGAAGGATATCTTCAATCCCTCACTGCTGCAGTCAGAGGCCCCACCTGCTTCAAAAGGGTAACATCATACCGGTGCCCAGGCAGAGCAGGGTGAGCTGCCTTAACGACCATCACCCAGTGGCACTCACATCTACTGCCGTGAAATGCCTTGAGAGGTTGGTCTTGGCTGGAATCCACTCCTGCCTCAGGAAGAGCCTGGGCCCATGGCAATTTGCCCGTCACCACAACAGGTCTACAGTGGATGCAATCTCACTGGCTTCTCACGTGGCCTTGGCTCACCCGGACAACAGCAAAATCTTTGCACTGCTTATCGAATTTAATTTTTATATATATTTATTGTAAATAATAGTTTTTATTTTATGCTTTGCACTGTACAGCTGTGGCAAAACAAATTTCACGACAGATGCCGGTGACCTCAGACTAATCTCAAAACTCACTTCAGACTCCTGACTCACCCTTCCTTAATCCATTAATCACGGACTCCATCCTCGCACCTGCTCAATCCATCTATCACCTTAGACTTCTGTCTCATACTTCCTCAATCAATCAGTCACCTCAGAATCCAGTCCCTCCCCTCCTCTATCATCACACACTCGTCTCTGATCCCTCCTCAGTCCATCAATCACCTCAGACTCCTGTCCAATGCCTCCTCAAACCATCAGTCACCTCAGACCCCTGTCCCATTACTCCACAATCCATCCTCAATCGATCAATCACCTCAGACTCATGTCTCATCCATCCTCGATCCATCAATAGCTTCAGACTCCTGTCTCCCAGATCGGCAATCCATCAATCACCTCAAGATCCTATCTTAACCCTACTTAATCCATCAATCCCTCAGTCACCCCAGACTTTGTTTCAACCTTCCTCAATCCAACAATAACCTCCGACTCGTCTCACTACTCCTCATCCATCAATCATCTCAGACACCTGTCTCTCACCTCGTCAATCTATCAATTATATCAGTCCTGCCTCATTCCTCCTCAATCCATCAATCACCTCAGACTCGTCGCACTCCTCCTCAATCCATCAGTCACCTCAGACAAATGCCTCACCCCTCCTGAATCCATTGGTCACTCCTCCACAATCCATCCATCACTTCAGATTTCCGTCTCACACTTCCTCAATTCATTAATCACCTCAGACTCCTGTCTCCCCCCTCCTCAATCGATCAATCACCTCAGACTCCTGTCTCCCCCATCCTCGATCCATCAATCACCTCAGATTCCTGTTTCACCCGTTGAAAATCCATCAGTTACGTCACATCCCTGTCGGACCGCTGCTCATTCCATCAATCACCTGAAACTCCTGTCTCACCCGTCCTCAATAAATAAATCAATCGAGACTCCTGTCTCAACCGTACTTAATTCATCAATCTCCCGAGACTCCTTTCTCACCCCTCAGAAATCCATCAATCATCTCAGACTCTTTTCTCAACACTCCTCTATCCATCAATCAAAGAAGACTCCTGACTCACCCCTCCTCAATGCATCAATCACCGAGACTCCTTTCTCACCCTTCCTTAATCCATCAATCACAGACTCTTATGTCGCCCCCACCTTAAATCATTAATTACCTCAGACATGTCAGACTGCACCTCATTCCATCAATCACCTCAGACGCGGTTCAACAATACTCTATCCATCAATCACCTTAGATTTCTGTTTTACACCTCTTCAATCCATCAAAAAACTTCAGACAACTGCCTCATCCGTCCTCAATCCATCATCTTAAACATCCATCTCACCCCTCCTCAATTCATCACTAACTTCTGACTCCTGTCTCGTTGCTCCTCAATCCATCAAATCACTCAGACTCCTGTGTCACCTATCCTCAATTCTGCAATGCCCTCAGACTCCTGTCTCAACCCTTCTCAATCCATCAATCAGATCAGTCTCCTTTCTCACCCCTCCTCAATCCATCAATCCCCAGAATCCTGTCTAAATGCTTCTCAATCCATCAATCACCTCAGCATCCTGTCTCACAGCTCCTCAACCCATCAATCACCTCAGCATCCTGTCTCACAGCTCCTCAACCCATCAATCACCTTAAACTTCTGTCTTAACCTTCCTTAATCCATCAATCACCTCAGATTCCTTTATCACTCTTCCTGAATCCATCAATCACTTCATAGTCAACTCTCACTCTCCTCAATCCATTAACAATTTCAGACCCCTGTCTCACCCCTGTTCAATCTATCAATCACCCGAGACTTCTTTCCCAACCATCAGCAATCCATCAAAAGCCGCGAATACTGTCTCCTCAATCTAGGAATCACTTGCGACTCCACTCTCAATATATTCAATCCATCAATCATCTCAGACTCCTGCCTCACCTGTTGTCAGTGTTTCAATTACCTCAGACTCCTGTCTCACCCGTCCTCAACCCATCAATCACGTTCGGCACCTATCTCATCCCTCCTCAATCCTTCAGGCACCTCAGCCCACTGCCTCACTCCTCCTCAAACCACTAATCATTGAGAATCTTGCCTCAACACTTCTCAATCCATCAATTATCTCAGAATCCTGTCTCACCCCTCCTCAGCCCATCAATCACCTCAGTTATAACTCTCATCTCAATCCCTCAAGCACCTCAGACTGCTGCTTCACCGACTCAATCTTTTAATCCTCTACTACTAGTAGTCAGACTACTATCTCTCCTCTCTTCAATCCATCGATCATTTCAGAATGCTGTCTCACCCATCTCAATTCATCAATCACCTCAGAGCACTGCATTATCCATCCTCAACTTACAAATCATTCAGAATCCTCCCTCAACCCTCCTCAATCCAGAAATCATTTCAATCTCCTGTCTCATCCTTAGTCAATCTTTCTATCACATCAGACTACTGTCTCATCCCTCTTCAATTCATCAACCACTTTAGAATACTGTCTCACCGCTCTTCAAGCCATCAATCAACTCAGACAGCTGTGTCCACCTCCTCAATCCTTTAGTCATCACAATTTTATTCCATCAGTCACCTGAGATTCCCATCTCAAACCTCCTGAATCCATCAATCACCACAGATTCACCACTACTCAATCCTATCTTAACCCTCCTCTATCGATCAATCAAGTCAGACTCCAGACTCTCCTCTCCTCAATCCATCAATCATCTCTGGCTCGTGTTGCACCCCTTCTCAAGCAATCAATCTCCTCATATTCCTTTCTCACCCATCGTTAATCCTTCAGTCACCTCAGACTCCTGTCTCACCACCCCCCTCAATTCATCAATCCCCTCATGCAGGTCAGACCGAACCTCATTCCATTGATCACCTCAGACACGTTTCATCCCTCCTATATCTATCAATAATATTAGACAGCTTCTCACACCTCTTCAATCCATCAAAAACGTCAGACTCCTGCCCCAGCTCTCCTCAATCCATCAATGACCTCACACTCCTGTCCCACCCCTCCTAAATCCAGCAATCAACTCAGACACCTTTCTCACCCCTCCTCAATCCACCAATCCCCTCAGAATCCTGTGTCACTGCTCTTCAATCCATCAATCACCACAGACTCCTGTCTCACCACTCTTCAATCCATTAATCACTTCAATCTCCAGTCCCAACTCTCAAAAATCCATCAATCACCTGACATCCATCTCACCCCCTCCTCAATCCATCGATCTCTTCAGACCCCGTCTCAACCCTCCTCAATACATCGATCACATCAGCATCCTGTCTCTCCCGTCCTCAATTAATCAATTACCTCAGACTCTTGTATCACCTCTTTTAAATCCATAAATCACACCAGAACCCTGTCTCCCCTGCCCTCCCAAATCCATCAATCATTTAGGACCCTTGCCTCCCCCTTCCTCAAGCCGTCAATCACCTGAGAATCCTGCCTCAATCCTCCTCAATCCTTGAATCACCACAGATTCTTTTCACCACTCTCATTCCATCGATCACCTGAGACTCGCCTCACTCCTCGTCAATCCATCAGTAATCATAGAAGCCTCTCTCAGCCCACCTCAATCCATCAACCATAAATCACCTGGACTCCTGCTTCGCCTTGCCTCAATAGAAGAATCACCTGTGACTTCTTTCTCAACCCTCATCAATCACCCCAATCTCCAGTGTCTCCCCTCCACAATACATCAATCACCTCATACTCCTGCTTCATCCCTCCTCAATCCAACAATGCCTCAGACTTGTCTCATTCCTCCTCAAACCATCAATCACCCCAGACTCATGTCTCACCTATGCTCAATGCATAAATATCGTCAGACTCCTGCCACTTCCCTACTCCATCCAAAATTCCTCTCAGACACCTGTCTCACCACATCTCAATCCATCATCACCTCAGAGTTGAATCACCCTCCTCAATCCATCAATCAAATTATACTCTTGTCCCACTGCTCCACAGTCCACCAGTCACCTCAGACTCCTGGCTCACCATTCCTTAAACTGTCAATGACTTCAATTCCTGTCTGATCTTCTCAATCCATCAGCACCTCAGGCTCCCCTCCACAATGCATCAATCAACTGAGACTCCAGTCAGACCCCTCCTCAATCCCTCAATCTCCTCAGACTCATGGCTCACGCATCCTCAATTCATCAATTACTTAATACTCCTGTCACAGCAGCTCGCAAACTATCAATCACTTCGGAAATCTGTCTCACCCCTCTCAATCAATCAATCAATTGAGACTCCTGACTCAACCTTTCTTAATCTATTAATCATCTCCAAATCCTCTCATCCCTCCTCAATCCATTAATCACCCTAGACTCGTGTCTCACCCTGACACAATCCATCAATCACATCAGACTTCTGTCCCACTCCTCCTGAATTTGTCAATCACCTCCAACTCCCAACTCTCCCTTCCTCAATCCATTAATCACCTCAGACAACTGCCTCACGTCTCTTCAATGCATCAATTACTGACTCCTATCTCAACCCTTCTCAATACATTAAAAACCTCAGACAAGTCTTACCTCACCTCCATCCTTCAATAAACTGAGAATCCTGTCTCAGACCTCTTCAATCTATCCAAAGCTTCAAACTCCTCTCACCCCTCCCCGAACCGTCAATCACCCAAGGCTCCTGTTCCATGCCTCTTCAATCTATCAACCAACTCAGACTACTGTCCCACCGCTCCTCAATCTATCAATCAACTGAGACTCCAGTCAGACCCCTCCTCAATCCATCAATCAACTGAGACTTCCGTCTCTCCCTTCTAAATCCATCAATCACCTCACAGTCCTGTCTCATCCCTCCTCAATACGAAAGTAACCTCAGACTCCTGTCCCACCGCACCTCAATCGATTAATCACTCAGACTACCGTCTCACCCCTTCTCAATCCATCAATCACCTCAGACTCCTGTGTCACCCTTCCTCAATCCATCAATTGCTGACACCTGTCTCATCCCTCTTCAATCCATCAATCACCTCAGACTCTTGTCTCACACCGACACAAAACATCAATCACTCAGACTTCTGTCTGACCACTCTTCAATCCATCAATCACCTCAGAAAAGTTTCCTCCCTCCTGAATCCATCAATTGCGTCATAATCCAGTCTCACCCTTCCTCAATCCATCAATTGCCGACACCTGTCTCACCCCTCTTCAATCCATCAATCACCTCAGACTCTTGTCTCACACCGACACAAAACATCAATCACTCAGACTTCTGTCTGACCACTCTTCAATCCATCAATCACCTCAGAAAAGTTTCCTCCCTCCTGAATCCATCAATTGCGTCATAATCCAGTCTCACCACTCCTCAATCCATCAATCACTTCTATCTCCTGTCTCTCCCCTTCTTAATTAATCAATCAACTCAGGCTTCCGTCTCAGCCCTCTTCAATCCGTCAATCACCACAGCCTGCTGACTCACCCCTCCTCAATCCATGAATCACCTCAATCTTCTGTCTGACCACTCCTTAATACATGAATCACATCGGACTCGTCTCACAAATCTTCAATTCATCAAAAATTTCAGAATCCTGTCTCACCCCTCCTCAATCCATCAATCACTTCAGACACATCTCTCTCGTCCTCAAACCTTCAATCACCTCAGACTCCTGTCTCTCCCCTCCACAAATCATCAATCAACTCAGGCTTTTGTTTCACCCCTTCCCAATCCATCAATCACCTCAGACTCCTCTCTCACTCCTCAGGAATCTGTCAATAAACTCCGACTCCTTCATTATCCCTCCTCAATCCTTCAGTCACCTCAGTTTCCTGTCTCCCCCCCAATCTATTTATCGCCGCAGAATCATGTCTCACCCCTCCTCAATCCATCAATCAACTCAGACTCCACTCAATACATCTGTCACATCAGACTGCTATCTCACCACTCCTCAATCTGTCAGTCCTCTAAGACTGCCCGTTCCTTTTCCTCTGGCTATTCAACAGTCCTCGATCAGTCCTGATGCAAGCCCAAAACTTCAATGTTATTTTACCCCCACAGATACAGATAGCTTGTTGTTCAAATATCGACCACTACCCGTCCTCCTAATCTCTCTCTCTCCCTCTCTCTCTGCAGACTATTCGACTCATGGTTGGTCAATGTCCGGCGCTGATGTGATATCTGTGGTGGAAGGGGCTCCCGCTGTGTTACCTTGCACTTTCACCCACCCAGTTCCTGACGTCGCTCTGAATGGCTCCGTGATCTGGTACAGGAAGAAATCAGGTGCTAAAAATCTGGTGTTTAACTGCACATATCCCAGTTCCGGCCCCTCCTGGTGCGATACGACGACACAAAAGGCTGGAGGAGGGCGGTTCGCATTAGTGGGGAATCTCAGTCAGAGGGACATCTCGATAATGGTGGAGCGTCTGAACCGCAGTGACGGTGGTCGGTATTGGTGCCGGGTGGAGCTCAATGTTGGCAAATTTCAAGCGGTGATTCTAACAAATCTGTCTGTGAGAGGTGAGGACTGATGTTCAAACATTGAGTTGTAAAACTACACTAACCTTTCTCATTTTATCTTCCTGAAAACTTATTTTATTTATAACTTACAAGTACATTTTGCAGGATAATCATGTCAAATTGCACGTGATTCTCATGTACACTGGCACATTGAACACTACAGCACCGTGCAAGCACTTCAGCCCACAAAGTTGTGCTGACCCTTAAACCTGCTCCAAGATCAATCTAGCCCTTGCCTCCCACATTACTGCAATATCCGTGCACCTGTCTAAGAGTCTCCCTCTCTGTCTTCAAATTTGACCTACCGAAATGAATCACTTCACACTTATCCAGGTTGAACTCCATCTGCCACTTCTCAGCCCAGTTCTGCATCTAATTGATGTCCCACTGTAACCTCTGACAGCCATTCAGACTATCCACAACACCCCCAACCTTTGTGTTGTGTTACAAAACCTTGTGTTATAAATGACCTCCAGGTCATTTATAAAAATCACAAAGAGGAGGGTTCCCTAAGGACCACCACTGGTCACTGACCTGCATACAGAACGCTTTTTGCTTTTAGTCTGGCCTCTACCCATTGACCTGTTTGACATAGGCGTCCCTCTTAAATGTCCTTAAATGTACCTGCCTCTGCCACACAGCTGGCGAGGTTTTCAACACACCCACTACTCTTTGTGTAATGAACCTGCCTCTGACATCCCCCCTATACCTTCCACCAATCACCTGAAAATGATGCCCCTTTATATTAGCCATTTCTACCCCAAGAAAAGACTCTAGCTGTCTGCTCGATTATGCCTTTCATCATCTTTTTCACCCCATATCAAGTCTCCTCTCATTTTTCTTCACTCGCAAGAGAAAGTCTCCAGTTTGCTCAAACTTTCCTCATTAAACATACTCTCTGATCCAGGCAGCATCCTGGTAGATCTCCTCTACATCCTCTCTAAAGCTTCCTCATCCTTCCTATAATGAACTGACTGGAACTGAACTTACTTGCTGCTGCAGGTACGATTTTAATTGCACGTCTGCCTACGCGTCTGCACAGGTGCAGTGAAAATCCAGTTGCCGCAGCAACACAGGCACAGAGCGTTGTATCAGAAAAGCAGCAATCAAGTTCAAGTTTATTGCCATCTGACTGTACACAGATACAGAACCAAACGAATGCACCTTCTTCCGGATCGAGGTGCACTCACAAAACATATATCACACACAGCTAATAAAACTCTATATTACCAACAAATAACTAATAAAGTATAATTCAGAAAGCATGTAGTTCGCAGCGCAGGTAAACAGTAAACAGCTCGCTGTCCTATCTTTATATAACGCAGGGTATACTGTAGAATTCCCTGTCAAACACAACAGCTCAGGCTGTTAAATAATTTCAGTAGAGTAAGTATTACATTGGAGAGGGTTCACTGTAGAATTCCCTGTCAAGCACAACAGCTCAGGCTGTTAAATAATTTCAGTAGAGTAAGTATTACATAGGAGAGGGTTCACTGTAGAATTCCCTGTCAAGCACAACAGCCCAGGCTGTTAAATAATTTCAGTAGAGTAAGTATTACATTGGAGAGGGTTCACTGTAGAATTCCTTTTCAAACCCACCAGCTCAGGCTATTGAACACTTTCAGTACAGTAAGTATTACACTGGAGAGGGTTCACTGTAGAATTCCTTCACAAACACACCAGCTCAGGCTATTGAGCACTTTCAGTACAGTAAGTATTACACTGGAGAGGGTACACTGTAGAATTCCTTCACAAACACACCAGCTCAGGCTGTTGAACACTTTCAGTAGAGTAAGTATTACTCTGGAGAGTGTTCACTGTAGAATTGCCTGTCAAACACACCAGCTCAGGCTGTTGAACACTTTCAGTATGGTAAGTGTTGCGGAAAAATATTACTCGGACCGGGAGGGAATGTTGCTTCAGAAAATACCATGGAGTGCTCAGACTCCTAAAAAGCGGAGTTCTGAGACACTGCCCAACAAAATATTACACTCATATTTTATAGTCAAAATCTACATGACAAGAAGCACTTAATCACACAAATAGAATAGAGAAATTTCACAGCATGTTCTAGGTGATTACCTGAAGCATCAATCAGCTTAAAAGTTACTTTGCCTGCAGCGTTAGGGCAGATTATGGAACAATGATTCCATTGAAAAACAAGATACCCCATCCTGTTTAAAGTACAAGCAGGCCTGCGAGACAGTTACTTATATCTAGGTAAGGTTAGTTAGTTGGCAGTTTACCGAGAGCAGACTGTACTGCTGTTTTGACAGAAATGGCTTAACCCTGTGGTCCCTAATCGGTAATAATGCTTTCAATTTCTTCCACAATAAGTATTTAGACTGGAGAAGGTTCACTGTAGAATTCATTGTCAAACACACCAGATCAGGTTGTTGAACACTTTCAGTACAGTAAGCATTTGCACTGGAGAGGGTTCACTGTAGTATTCCTTCTCAAACACACCAGCTCTGGCTATTGAACACTTCCAGTACAGTAAGTATTACACTGGAGAGGGTTCATTGTATAATTCCCTGTCAAACACACCAGCTCAGGGTGTCGAACACTTTTAGTACAGTAAGTATAACACTGGACAGGGTTCACAGTAGTATTCCTTCTCAAGCACACCAGTTCAGGGTGTTGAACACGTTCAGTGTTCAAACTATGACACTGGAGAGGGTGCAGAAGAGATTCCAGTCACGTTCAAGTTTACTATCATATGACTGTACATATCTACATGTACAATGTCCTGTGTATGTTACTCAAAATGGGTTTTTTTTGGTTTGTTAAGAGTAGGAATGCTTCTTTGTCTGATAAGTGTTTCTCTCGCAGTTGTTTTGCTTTATACTTGCTGATATGGTAATTGTATTCATTTGTTAACCAATGGGGAATGTTATTTTGTCTTGTGAGGCTGGGCACGTGGGGAAGGGGTTTTCGCGGGCTTTTGGTGGGGAGTCGGGAGGAAGACGCCGAGGAAGGTGGACGTGCGCTGCACTGCTCGGAAGACCACCGGGGGGTCCTAGGTGCGAAGACGTGGAGGTCGGAGGCAAGCGACGAGGGGTCGAATGGTTCGATGGTTGAGGTCCAACGATGTGCAATAAATGACTGAATTTTGATAAGTTGGCGCCTTTTGTTTTTTTCCTTGCATATATATTGTATTGCCTAATACTCTTTTAATTTCAGTAAACTCTTTAAAGTGTATTTCATAACGGTATTTGTTGTGGGTTTGATACGGTGGGCGGGCGCGAGGCATAAACTCGATTCTCACAGCACCTGCGTGTACGGGAGGCGGGGTTAGTGTGTGGCTGGATCTCCTTTCCCCCTAGACATATACCAGCCTGTTGGGTAAGTGTTACATACAACCAAATGAAACAATGTTCCTCTGGACCACGGTGCACCCACACAACATATATCACACACAGCATATAAAACAAAATATTTCCACAAGTATGTTAATAACACCAAATGCTGGCAGAATTCAGCAGGCCAGACAGCATCTATGGGAGGAGGTAGTGATGACGTTTCGGGCCGAAACAGCGTCACTACCTCCTCCCATAGCTGCTGTCTGACCTGCTGAGTTCTGCCAGCATGGTGTGCTTTTAATTTATTTCCAGCGACTGCTGATTCATTCGTGTTGTATGTTAATAACATGTTATTTAAAGTGAATGCAGCGTGCAGCAGAGCTACAGAGTAAACAGGGAACAGAATGCTATCTTAGTGAGGAGAACTCAGAGGTGGAAATGCATTTATTAGTCTCACTCATTAATTAAAATTAAAAATGAAATATTACAAGAATCCTTACATTTTTACAAGAAAGCACACAATTATAACAAAGGAAAAACAAAATCCACTGTAATGCAGTTGCCCTTGTGTTGATACACTGTAGTGCTACACTGCACAGACGAGGGCTGTTACACTGTAGCGTTCTTATACTGTAATGGTTAGTGTTATACCGTAGTGATTAGTGCAGTTACACTGTAGTGATTAGTCTTGTTACCCTGTACTGATTAGGCTTGTTACACTGTACCGACTAGTGTAACACTGTATTGATTAGTGTTGTTAAGCTGTAGTGTTTAGTGTTGTTACACTCTACTGATTAGTGTTGTTACTCTTAAACGATTGGTGTTGTAACAGTGTATTGATTTGCATTGTTACACTGTAATGGCTAGTGTTACACTGTGCTGATTGGTGTTGTTAGACTGCACTGGTTAGTCTCGTTACACTCCACTGGTTAGTGATTGTGTCAGTTGGTTCAACAACTGAATGGTTGAAGGGAATTAGCTGTGCCTGAACGTGGTGGTGTGAGATTTAAGCTTCTCTGCCTCCAGTCCGATGCGACAGTTTTATGTTCTAAATATTTTCTCTAGCTTGAATGGTTTACAATTAGTGAGACACAGATGGGTGGTGTTTTTATTCAGGAGGGTGCTGTGGGGAGTTTTTATTATTTTGTAGACTGGAAATTTTGTCAGTGGTTAAACATGTTTGGTGGGGGTTAACTGATTTATTCTGGCACCTGTCCTTCCCTCAGCTCCCAATGAGAGTGTCTCTGTGATGACTGGAACCGAGGGAGCTTCGGCCACGTTACCCTGTGTGTTCACACGGCCTCAGCAGAGCCTCACCGCACACACGGTGACGTGGATGAGGAAGGATCCCTACCGACACATCGTCACCTTCAGGCGTATTCGAAATGGATCGTGGGCAGCGGAAAACGGAGTGACTCGGTACGAGCTCGTCAGGGACCCAGAGCTGGGAAATGCCTGGATCAGGATAAAGCAGCTGAGAGTGGAGGACAGTCACAGCTACCTGTGTCTGGCTGCATTCAGGAAAAGCGAGCATGATTATTCATCCTACAGACACCGCGTCAAACCCCCATTTATCCATGTGATCCAGAGTGAGATCCAGCTGCAGGTCACACCAGGTAAGAGACCATTGCTACATTCTGGACGGTACGGGGAGGATGCAAGAGGGAGGAAGGGAGCAGGGATAGGAAGACGCATCTCATGACGTTCCGGCTGTAGCACCCCCGCTGCTGAGGGGTCAGCTTTAGCTCCAGTTGCCTGGGGGCGGTGTGGGAGTAGGAATCTCGGCTGTCACACCACATCGAGGGTGGGGTGGGTCGGGAAGGGAGCAGGTGAACGGTGTAGAAAAAGATTCAGTGGAATGCAGAAAAGCTGAGAGAATCGGCTGGAAATTGGCAGAAGAGAAATACATTACCCTTCTTTTTCTTTAATAATTGAGTAAAGATCCCTCGCTTGAGTTATGTAAGGGATTGTCAAATGTTCATCTGGGATAACATGGAAACGCAGAGAAAATCGGTGGGTACACAGTAAACCAGATGGTATGTAATTTTGTTTTAAAAATAAGAGAAGGTTATCCAACTCGCGAAGGTTTGAAGAATCGGTGGGGGATGATCTGGTTGAAACATATCGAACAGTGAAAGACCGAGAATGAGTGGACGTAGAGAGGATTTTTTCAGTGGGAGAGTCTAGCATCAGAGAGCCCAGCCTCAGAATAGAGCGACATCCGTTTAGAACAGAGATGGGGAGGAATATCTTTAGCCAGAAGGTGGTGAATATGTGGGATTTGTTGACACAGACCACTGTGAAGGTCAAGTGTTTGTCTTTAAGCGGAGGTTGAGAGGTTCTTGATTAGAATGGGCATCAAATTTTACGGGAGCTGGCAGGAGAATGGGGTTGAGAAGCATAAAAATATTGGACATGACGGAATGGCGGATAAGACTCGATGGGCCGAATGGCCCAGACCTTCTCCTATACCATATGATCCCTGGGGTATGTGCAGAACAGTCACAGCTACCTGTGTCTGTTTGAGCTCAGGAAAAGGAAGCATGATTATCCATCCACCAGAGACCGCGTCAAACCCCCATTTATCGGTGTGTTCCAGAGTGAGATCCGGTTGAAAGCCAGACCAGATAAGAGACCATTGACACATTCTGCAGAGTATGGGGAGGATGTTTTTTTTAAATTGAGAGACTGATTCTAAGGAAATATTTATCTGAACTTGGCTGCTCAGCTTTCTAAATCGAAGTGTTAGCACCTATACTTAACCACGGCACCGGAACTAAAACAGGGCCACAGCAAAATGAGCACTCTGCTGGGATGTACTTCCCTATAAAACCCAAAAATGCAAAATACAAGATCCAATGTTGTTTACTGTAATTTCAACAGTACACGAGTGAAACGAAAAGACTGCCGACCTGATGCAACAGGTAAAAACAACACAAGCATAATGAACAGAATTTAAAACAATCAAAACCACACAGGCCGAAGATATAAAAGCAGTACTATAAAACGTAATGAATGAGGAACTGTTTAAATGTGGTAGTATATTCAGTAGATAAGATTAGCTTATATACATAGACTGCCTGTACATAAAGTGACTTTAGGTGCAGAGGTATCTGTACATAAGGTGACTCTGACAGGAAATAATAAAGTGACAAACTGAAACTTGCCAAGATGTTCTCTCCTGAGTATCAGCACAGCAAATGAAAACTCATTCAGACAGTGACTGTGTCAGTGTAAGGATGACGGATGGAGTGTGAGCACAAAGTTTCAGTGCGTGGGCGGATGTAGGATGCTGAAGGGTTGTGGAAAGGAGTGGATTTGGTGGTTGGTGAGGCGGATTAATGGTTGCAACTGTTGATGAGCGGTAAGTAGCTTTTTTGTTAAGTCCTATGCTCTGGGCATCGATGCTCTGTACTGTAGCCTCTTTCCTGCTGGAAGTGGGACAAACAGCCCATAAGTAATGTATGTCTCTCTCTCTCTCTCTCTCTCTCTCTCTCTCTCTCTCTCTCTCTCTCTCTCTCTCTCTCTCTCTCTCACTCTCTCCCTCTCTCTCTCTCTCAACCTCTCTCTCTCCCCCCTCTCTCTCTCCCTCTCTCTCTCTCTCAACCTCTCTCTCTCTCCCTCTCTCTCTCTCTCAATCACTCTCTCTCTCTCTCTCTCTCACTCTCTCTCTCTCTCTCTCTCTCTCTCTCTCTCTCTCTCTCTCTCTCTCTCTCTCTCTCTCTCTCTCTCCCTCTCTGTGCTGATATATATATATCTGTATGTCACGGAATATCGCTGGTCCTTTTCTCAGCTCCTGGCGAGAGTGTCTCAGTGATTACTGGGAGTGAGGGAGCGTCGGTCACGTTACCGTGTATGTTCACACGGTCTCCGCAGAACCTCACTGCACACACGGTGACGTGGATGAGGAAGGATCCCTACCGACACATCGTCACCTTCAGGCGTTATGAAAATGGATCGTGGGCAGCGGAAAACGGAGTGACTCGGTACGAGCTCGTCGGGGACCCAAAGCTGGGAAATGCCTGGATCAGGATAAAGCGGCTGAGAGTGGAGGACAGTCACAGCTACCTGTGTCTGGCTGAGTTCAGGGAAAGCGAGCATGATTATTCATCCTACAGAGACCACGTCACACCCCCATTTATCCATGTGATCCAAAGTGAGATCCAGCTGCAGGTCACACCAGGTAAGAGACCATTGCTACATTCTGGACGGTACGGGGAGGATGCAAGAGGGAGGAAGGGAGCAGGGATAGGAAGACGCATCTCATGACGTTCCGGCTGTAGCACCCCCGCTGCTGAGGGGTCAGCTTTAGCTCCAGTTGCCTGGGGGCGGTGTGGGAGTAGGAATCTCGGCTGTCACACCACACCGAGGGTGGGGTGGGTCGGGAAGGGAGCAGGTGAACGGTGTAGAAAAAGATTCAGTGGAATGCAGAAAAGCTGAGAGAATCGGCTGGAAATTGACAGAAGAGAAATACATTACCCTTCTTTTTCTTTAATAATTGAGTAAAGATCCCTCGCTTGAGTTATGTAAGGGATTGTCAAATGTTCATCTGGGATAACATGGAAAAGCAGAGAAAATCGGTGGGTACACAGTAAACCAGATGGTATGTAATTTTGTTTTAAAAATAAGAGAATGTTATCTAACTCGCGAAGGTTTGAAGAATCGGTGGGGGATGATCTGGTTGAAACATATCGAACTGTGAAAGGCCGAGAATGAGTGGACGTAGAGAGGATTTTTTCAGTGGGAGAGTCTAGCACCGGAGAGCCCAGCCTCAGAATAGAGCGACGTCCGTTTAGAACAGAGATGGGGAGGAATATCTTTAGCCAGAAGGTGGTGAATATGTGGGATTTGTTGACACAGACCACTGTGAAGGTCAAGTGTTTGTCTTTAAGCGGAGGTTGAGAGGTTCTTGATTAGAATGGGCATCAAATTTTACGGGAGCTGGCAGGAGAATGGGGTTGAGAAGCATAAAAATATTGGACATGACGGAATGGCGGATAAGACTCGGGCCAAGTGGTCCAGACCTGCACCTGTACCTTATGATCTATGGGCTTACTACGGGTTAAAACTTTTTGTTCAAATGTTTAATTCTTGTCACTCTGATCTCTACATTCTGATTGATGTCCCTTTCTTATTGCTTCACACACAAGTTATCATCTGTAGGTTCTTCAGTATAAATTTGCTAAATGACAAACTCGTCTACACACCTACAGGATTTAATCATTCTACATTCGCCCTTTTAGTGACGGGTGCCGTTCTCTACTGTGAGAGACTCAGGTACTGTATGTACTAATGCTGAAGGCTCTTGCCGTGACGTGAATGAAATCCGATTCACTGAGACAGTCGGTGGACGTTGGGAACTGGCTCAAGTACTTGAGGCTTCCCAGTCAGTACTTGTCGTTTGCTGTTTGTGGGAGCACCGCAGAAAATACTCGTTGTATCATAAGAGCGACTCCTTCAGAATTGTATGTAGACTATTTAGCGTTTTGAGATAACTTTCGGATTAAACGTACCCGCTGAATGGCCACGAAATGATAGACAAATGCATGGATATGTAGAAGCAAACGAGGGAAAACCTGCAGATGCTGTACACTAGAGCAGGTCTAGATGTGGATCAATGATGACCCAAGTGCAGCGCACGGACTTCGCATCCGGTGAGACGAAGGAGAATGCCAGTGAGGAAGCATCCCACAGAGCTGAAGATCTCTGCGCACTTGAGTCGCCTCAGCACCTAACAACAGACCAAGTGAGTTCCTCTTCGTCTACCCCAATCCATTCGTCAAGGAAAGAGAGGATCAAATGGCCTAGATCGTCAGACAACGTCGCCTGGATGCAGTTCGATGCTGATCTAGACGGCATCCTGGAAGTTGCCTTAGCAGGCCCAGTACACAGAAAGATCGACTCACTGACAGCCATATCATACGATCTAGCTGAGGAACGATTTGGTCCAATGGAGCGGAGATGTCAGCCTGAGTTACAGCCACAACCAAATAGGAGGGAAAGGGAGGTTCGTCGCTTGAGAGCCGAAATAAAGACGCTCAACAAGAGGTTTAAAACCAGCTCACCGACCGGAAAAGAAGGTATCAAAGACTTAACCAGCATGCTGCGGGAACAGCTGTGTAAACTCCGGAGGGCGGAACATCTTCGACAGCAAAGAAAGAAGAACGAGAAAAGGGGAGCGCAGTTTGTGAGAGATCCATTCTACTTCATTAGGGCTCTTGTCGGCCAGCAAAAATCTGATATACTACCTTGCTCGAAGCCAGAGGTAGAGGAGTTCCTGCGGGAGGCACACACCGACCCACGGAGGTGTCAGGGACTAGAAACTAATCGGGTTGCGCACAGATCAGAAAAGAAAAACATCAGTTGAGGTGAATGTGAAGGAGCTTACATGGCAGGAAATCCAGCACATCATCCGGAAACCTAAAGCATCAGCTGCCCCAGGCACAACCGGCATATACCTTACATTTCTTATAAGGTGTATAAGAAATGCCCAAAACGTCTTCGGAGGCTGTGGAAGGTCATGAGAAGGATCTGGGCAAAGGTATTGTTCCATCCAGTTGGAAATTGGGAGAGGGTTGCTTTCTTCCAAACGAAGAGGATTCATCTACAATTGCCCAGTTTAGGACGATTTCTCTCCTGGATGTGGAATGTAAGATTTTCTTTTCTGTGCTTGCAAGAAGGCTGACTTCTTACATGACGCAGAACCGCTGTATCAACACATCCATCCAGAAAGGCGGCATTCCAGGCTTTTCGGGGTGTCTGGACCACACCTCAACGATTAGCCATTTGATCCATCAGGCCAAGCAGAAAAGAAGGTGACCTAACAGTTGTCTGGTTAGACCTCGCGAGCGCCTACTGTTCTATTCCACATGACCTCATCCTAGGAAGACTTGACCACTACTACATCCCAGTGGCTATTCGAGACATGATCACCCAGGAGGATTCATACGCAGATTTACATCAGCCCATTTCACAACTAGTTGGCAGGACCTCCAGAAGGGGATTCCAACAGGGTGCACCATCTCCCCCACCCTATTTATTATGGGAGTAAACCTCATGATATCAGCAGCAGAAGACTTAACCCATGGCCCGACGCTGGAGTCGGGCATTGCCCAGCCGGCTCTACGAGGGTTCATGGACGACATCACTATAACAACTGTGCCACATGTCTAAGCAAGATGGGTATTGGAAACCCTGGATAATGTAGCCACTTGGGCGAAGATGTCCTTCAAGGCCAAGAAGTCCAGGTGTATGGTGATCAGAAAGGGCAAAGTAACTAGCAAGTTTAGCCTCCAAGTTCAGGGTGAGGTCATCCCTTCCATCGAAGATAACCCGATTAAATTTTTGGGGAAGTAGTTTAATGCGTCACTGTCAGATGGGGCCAATGTCACAAATGCTGTGAAGCAGAAAGAGGAATGGCTGAGAAGATTGACAAATCCGGACTCCCAGCAACTTCAAGTCCTGGCAGTACCAGTATGGCCTTCTGCCCAGGCTTCTCTGGCTCTTCACACTTTACGAGTTCCCCATGATTGCAGTAGAGGAAATCCAAAAAGCACCTGCGGAGATGGTTAGGTGTTCCTCCAAGCTTCTCTTCAGTGGGCCTCTATATTCAATCCCAGCAACTGCTGCTTCCCCTGTCCTCTGTTGTGGAGGAATTCAAGGTGGCTAAATGCAGAGCATTATTAAGTTTGAGAGATTCCAATGACAAAGCAAGCAGGCGTTACAACCATATCTGGGCTCAAGTGGGCAGCCAACGTAGCAGTAGAGCAGGCAGTGTGTTCTCTGAAGCTGCGAGATATCATCAGCAAACCCTGCTTCGGGCGGCAAGGCCTCGGCTCAGATCACTTCCAGCAGTGGGGAAACATGAGCATAAGTAACAGGCGAGACATGGTACAGGAAGAAGTATGGATCCGTGAGGAAGAGAAGCAGATGTCCAAGGCAGTGGAACAAGTGTCCCAGAGTGCCGGGACAGAATGGGATCTGCCCAAGCACAAGATCTCATGGGCAGAGTTATGCAGACTGCAGCCCTTCCATCGTTCCATCCTCTTGCGATCCGTGTATGACACCCTTCCTTCGCCATTACATCTGTACACATGGGGGATGAGAGAGGACCCGAACTGTAAGCTCTGTCGTCAAAAGGGGACACTGGCTCATTTGCTGTCCGGGTGTAAAACAGCTCTAATTCAAGGGTGGTATAGGTGGCGCCATGATAAGTTGCTGCTGGCTCTTCCTGACACACTAGAGCTAGAGAGATGCAAGAATAGGACGGCTGGCACAGATTTGAGGAAGGCCATCACCGTCATCAAAGAGGGAGCCAGGCCTTTCGTAACCAAACAACCAAAGCCAAATCTGCTGATAGCGGTCAGGTCCTGGGAGATGAGGTTCGATGTGGGAAGGAGGCTGCAATTCCCGGAGGTGGTGCACACAACTCTCCGCCCTGACATTGTGTTGTGGTCAACTGAGGACTGGGAAATAATTCTGTTTGAGCTGACGGTGCCGTGGGAGGAGGGATGGGAAGAGGCCCACGAGGGACAGTCCTTGAAGTACCAGCCCTTAGTGCAGGAGTGCAAAGACAAGGGATGGCAAGCATGGATGTTCCCTGTGGGGATCGGCTGCAGAGGTTTCCCAGCCAAATTAGCATAGCGGTTGCTCTCAGCTCTGGGCCTGTACGAACGAAACTAAAAACAAGCAGCTCGTAGAATGCGGGATGGGGCAGAACGAGCTTCTTGTTGGATTTGGGGTAGGCGAGAGGAGGGAAGCTGGAAACCAGGAGCAGATGGACAATGATTTGGCCACCATTGCTGGCCCATCAACTGTCTCGTGTGGTGGTTAAGGGTCGAAACACTCTGTGAAGGTTGAGAACCACATGATGACATCTGCTCCTGGCTGAAGGCGACGGTTACCTCGTAAGGTATCTGGAGAATGCACCCTAACAGGTGTATGTAACAAGTTACACTGCAGTGATTAGTGTTTTTACAGTGTATTGATTTGTGCTGTTACACTGTAATGACTAGTGTTACACTGTACTGATAGGTCTTGTTACATTCCACTGATTAATGATGGTGTCAATTGGCTCAACAACTGAATGGTTGAAGGGAATTAGCTGTGCCTGAAAGTGGTGGTGTGAGATTTAGGTTTCTCTGCCTCCAGTCCGATCCGACAGTTTTATGTTCTAAATATTTTCTCCAGTTTGAATGGTTTACAATTAGTGAGACACAGATCAGTGGTGTTTTTATTCAGGAGTGTGTTGTGGGAGTTTTTATTATTTTGCAGGCTGGAAATTTTGTCAGTGGTTAAACATGTTTGGTCGTGGTTAACTGATTTATTCTGGCACCTGTCCTTCCCTCAGCTCCCAATGAGAGTGTCTCTGTGACGACTGGAACCGAGGGAGCTTCGGCTACGTTACCCTGTGTGTTCACACGGCCTCTGCAGAACCTCACCGCACACACGGTGACGTGGATGAGGCAGGATCCCTACCAACTCATCGTCACCTTCAGGCGTATTCGAAATGGATCGTGGGCAGCGGAAAACGGAGTGACTCGGTACGAGCTCGTCGGGGACCCAGAGCTGGGAAATGCCTGGACCAGGATAAAGCAGCTGAGAGTGGAGGACAGTCACAGCTACCTGTGTCTGGCTGAGTTCAGGACCAGGAAGCATGATTATTCATCCTACAGAGACCCCGTCACACCCCCATTTATACATGTGTTCCAGAGTGAGATCCGGTTGCAGGTCAGACCAGGTAAGAAACCATTGCTACATTCTGCAGGGTACGGGGAGGATGCGTGAGGGAGTAAGGAAGGGAATGAGAAGACGCATCTCACGATGTTCCGGCGGCTGCAACCTCGCCGCTGACGGGTCAGCTTTAGCTCCAGTTGCCTGGGGGCGGTGGGGTGGTAGGAATCTCAGTTGTCACTCCACACGGAGGGTGGGGTGGGTAGAGAAGGGAGCAAGTGAATGGGGTAGAGGGTGTAGAGAAAGATTCAGTGGAATACAGAGAAGCTGAAAGAATCGGCTGGAAATTGGCAGAATAAAAATAAATTACCCTTCTTTTTATTTAATAATTAAGTCAAGTCCCTCACTAGAGTTATGTAAGGGATTGTCAAATGTTCATCTGGGATAATATGGAATAGCAGAGAAAATCAGTGGGTACACGGTAACCAGAAAGACAATGATATGTAGTTTTGTTTGATAAATAAGAAAGGGTTGAATATTTGAGTAAAGATGTTACACACCAATCATTTATGTATTATATACGTTATAAAGTTGCAGAGAAAGTTTTCGAGTATGACTCCAGGATTGAAAGGGTTAACGTATGAACACGTTTGATGGCTCGGGATTGTACTGGCGGAGATTAGAAGAATGGGCGGGGGATGACCTGGTTGAAACCTACCGAACATTGAAAGGCCGAGATGGAGTGGATGTAGTGAGGATTTATATCATGGGGGAGTCCAGCACCGGAGAGCCCAACCTCAGGATAGAGCGATGCCCCTTTAGATCAGAATGGGGTGGAATTTCTTTAGCCAGAGGGTGGTGAATCTGTGGAATGCATTGCCAAAAACGATGTGAAAGTCAAGTCTTGGTCTTTAAGCAGAGGGTGTGATATTCTTGATTAGAAAGAGCGTCGAGGTTTACGCAGGATTGCAGGAGAATGGGGTTGAGAAGCATAACAAATTGGATATGATAGAATGGCCGAACGGATTCGATGGGCCGAATGGCCCAGAACTTCTCCTATACCATATGATCCCTGTGGTATGTGCAGAACTGTCACAGCTACCTGTGTCTGGTTAAGCTCAGGAAAAGGAAGCATGATTATCCATCCACCAGAGACCGCATCAAACCCCCATTTATCCGTGTTTTCCAGAGTGAGATCCGGTTGAAAGCCAGACCAGATAAGAGACCATTGACACATTCTGCAGAGTATGGGGAGGATGGTTTTTTTAAATTGAGAGGCTGATTCTAAGGAAATTTTTTAGCTGAACTTGGCTGCTCAGCTTTCTAAATCGAAGTGTCAGCACCTATACTTAACCACGGCACCGGAACTAAAACAGGGCCACGACAAAATGAGCGCTCCGCTGGGATGTACTTCCTTATAAAACCCAAAAATGCAAAATACAAGATCCAATGTTGTTTACTGTAATTTCAACAGTACAGGAGTGAAACGAAATTACTGATACTGCCGACCTGATGCAACAGGTCAAAACAACACAACCAGCAAAACGAACAGAATTAAAAACAAACAATACCACACAGGCCAAAGATATACTGTTTAAATGTGGTCGGAGATTCAGCAGATAAGATTAGCTTATATACATAGACTGCCTGTACATAAAGTGACATTAGGTGCAGAGGTATCTGTACATAAGATGATTCTGACAGGAAATAATAAAGTGACAAAGTGACACTTGCCAAGGGGTTCTCCCCTGAGTAGCAGCAGAGCAAACGAAAACACATTAGGACAGTGACTGTGTCAGAGTAGGGATGATGGATGGAGTGTGAGCAGAAAGTGTCAGTGCCTGGGAGGATGAAGGTTGCTGAAGGGTTGTGGAAAGGAGTAGAGGTGGTGGTTGGTGAGGTGGATTAAAGGTTGCAAGTGTTGATCAGTGGTATGTAGCTGTCTTTTTGAAGTCCTGTGCTCTTGGCATAGATGCTCGGTAGCCTCATTCCTGATGGGAGTGGGTCAAGCAGGTCAAGAGATGTATATATATATATATATATATATATATATATCTCACAGAATGTCGCAGGTCCTTTTCTCAGCTCCCAGAGAGTGTGTCACAGTGATGACTGGGAATGAGGGAGCGTCGGTCACGTTACCCTGTGTGTTCACACGGCCTCCACAGAACCTCACCACACACACGGTGACGTGGATGAGGAAGGATCCCTATCGACATATTGTCACCTTCAGGCGTATTCGAAATGGATCGTGGGCAGCGGAAAAAGGAGTGACTCGGTACGAGCTCGTCGGGGACCCAGAGCTGGGAAACGCCTGGATCAGGATAAAGCAGCTGAGAGTGGAGGACAGTCACAGCTACCTGTGTCTGGTTGAGTTCAGGAACAGGAAGCATGATTATTCATCCTACAGAGACCACGTCACACCTCCATTTATACATATGTTCCAGAGTGAGATCCGGTTGCAGGTCAGACCAGGTAAGAAACCATTGCTGCATTCTGCAGGGTACGGGGAGGATGCGTGAGGGAGGAAGGAAGGGAATGAGAAGAAGCATCTCACGACGTTCCGGCGGCTGGAACCTCGCCGCTGACGGGTCAGTTTTAGCTCCAGTTGCCTGGGGGCGGTGGGGAGGTAGGAATCTGAGTTGTCACCTCACAGGTAGGGTGGGGTGGGTGGAGAAGGGAGCAGTGAATGGGGTAGAGGGTATAGAGAAAGATTCATACAGAGAATGAGAATTCAGAGAAGCTGAGAGAATCAGCTGGAAATTGGCAGAATAGAAATACATTACCGTTCTTTTTATTTAATAATTGAGTAAAGTCCCTCACTAGAGTTATGTAAAGGATTGTCAAATGTTCATCTGGGATAATATGGAAAAGCAGAGAAAATCAGTGGGTACACGGTAAGCAGAAAGACAATGATATGTAATTTCGTTTTATAAATAAGAAAGGGTTGAATATTTGAGTAAAGATGTTACACACCAATCATTTATGTATTATATACGTTATAAAGTTGCAGAGAAAGTTCTCGAATATGACTCCAGGAATGAAAGGGTTAACGTGTGAACATCGTTTGATGGCTCGGGATTGTACTGGCGGAGATTAGAAGAATTGACGGGGTATGACCTGGTTGAAATCTATCGAACATTGAAAGGCCGAGATGGAGTGGATGTAGAGAGGATTTATATCGTGGGGGAGTCCAGCACCGGAGAGCCCAGCCTCAGGATAGAGCGATGCCCCTTTAGAACAGAGATGGGGAGGAATTTCTTTAGCCAGAGGGTGGTGAATCTGTGGAATTCATTGCCAAAGACGATGTGAAAGTCAAGTCTTGGTCTTTAAGCAGAGGGTGTGATATTCTTGATTAGAAAGAGCGTCGAGGTTTACGCAGGATTGCAGGAGAATGGGGTTGAGAAGCATAACAAATTGGATATGATAGAATGGCCGATCGGATTCGATGGGCCGAATGGCCCAGACCCTCTCCTATACCATATGATCCCTGTGGTATGTGCAGAATTGTCACAGCTACCTGTGTCTGGTTAAGCTCAGGAAAAGGAAGCATGATTATCCATCCACCAGAGACCGCATCAAACCCCCATTTATCCGTGTTTTCCAGAGTGAGATCCGGTTGAAAGCCAGACCAGATAAGAGACCATTGACACATTCTGCAGAGTATGGGGAGGATGGTTTTTTTAAATTGAGAGGCTGATTCTAAGGAAATTTTTTAGCTGAACTTGGCTGCTCAGCTTTCTAAATCGAAGTGTCAGCACCTATACTTAACCACGGCACCGGAACTAAAACAGGGCCACGACAAAATGAGCGCTCCGCTGGGATGTACTTCCTTATAAAACCCAAAAATGCAAAATACAAGATCCAATGTTGTTTACTGTAATTTCAACAGTACAGGAGTGAAACGAAATTACTGATACTGCCGACCTGATGCAACAGGTCAAAACAACACAACCAGCAAAACGAACAGAATTAAAAACAAACAATACCACACAGGCCGAAGATATACTGTTTAAATGTGGTCGGAGATTCAGCAGATAAGATTAGCTTATATACATAGACTGCCTGTACATAAAGTGACATTAGGTGCAGAGGTATCTGTACATAAGATGATTCTGACAGGAAATAATAAAGTGACAAAGTGACACTTGCCAAGGGGTTCTCCCCTGAGTAGCAGCAGAGCAAACGAAAACACATTAGGACAGTGACTGTGTCAGAGTAGGGATGATGGATGGAGTGTGAGCAGAAAGTGTCAGTGCCTGGGAGGATGAAGGTTGCTGAAGGGTTGTGGAAAGGAGTAGAGGTGGTGGTTGGTGAGGTGGATTAAAGGTTGCAAGTGTTGATCAGTGGTATGTAGCTGTCTTTTTGAAGTCCTGTGCTCTTGGCATAGATGCTCGGTAGCCTCATTCCTGATGGGAGTGGGTCAAGCAGGTCAAGAGATGTATATATATATATATATATATATATATATATATATATATATATATATATCTCACAGAATGTCGCTGGTCCTTTTCTCAGCTCCCAGAGAGTGTGTCACAGTGATGACTGGGAATGAGGGAGCGTCGGTCACGTTACCCTGTGTGTTCACACGGCCTCCACAGAACCTCACCACACACACGGTGACGTGGATGAGGAAGGATCCCTATCGACATATTGTCACGTTCAGGCGTATTCGAAATGGATCGTGGGCAGCGGAAAACGGAGTGACTCGGTACGAGCTCGTCGGGGACCCAGAGCTGGGAAACGCCTGGATCAGGATAAAGGAGCTGAGTGTGGAGGACAGTCACAGCTACCTGTGTCTGGCTGAGTTCAGGAACAGGAAGCATGATTATTCATCCTACGGAGACCACGTCACACCTCCATTTATACATATGTTCCAGAGTGAGATCCGGTTGCAGGTCAGACCAGGTAAGAAACCATTGCTGCATTCTGCAGGGTACGGGGAGGATGCGTGAGGGAGGAAGGAAGGGAATGAGAAGAAGCATCTCACGACGTTCCGGCGGCTGCAACCTCGCCGCTGACGTGTCAGTTTTAGCTCCAGTTGCCTGGGGGCGGTGGGGAGGTAGGAATCTGAGTTGTCACCTCACAGGTAGGGTGGGGTGGGTGGAGAAGGGAGCAGTGAATGGGGTAGAGGGTATAGAGAAAGATTCATACAGAGAATGAGAATTCAGAGAAGCTGAGAGAATCAGCTGGAAATTGGCAGAATAGAAATACATTACCGTTCTTTTTATTTAATAATTGAGTAAAGTCCCTCACTAGAGTTATGTAAAGGATTGTCAAATGTTCATCTGGGATAATATGGAAAAGCAGAGAAAATCAGTGGGTACACGGTAAGCAGAAAGACAATGATATGTAATTTCGTTTTATAAATAAGAAAGGGTTGAATATTTGAGTAAAGATGTTACACACCAATCATTTATGTATTATATACGTTATAAAGTTGCAGAGAAAGTTCTCGAATATGACTCCAGGAATGAAAGGGTTAACGTGTGAACATCGTTTGATGGCTCGGGATTGTACTGGCGGAGATTAGAAGAATTGACGGGGTATGACCTGGTTGAAATCTATCGAACATTGAAAGGCCGAGATGGAGTGGATGTAGAGAGGATTTATATCGTGGGGGAGTCCAGCACCGGAGAGCCCAGCCTCAGGATAGAGCGATGCCCCTTTAGAACAGAGATGGGGAGGAATTTCTTTAGCCAGAGGGTGGTGAATCTGTGGAATTCATTGCCAAAGACGATGTGAAAGTCAAGTCTTGGTCTTTAAGCAGAGTGTGTGATATTCTTGATTAGAAAGAGCGTCGAGGTTTACGCAGGATTGCAGGAGAATGGGGTTGAGAAGCATAACAAATTGGATATGATAGAATGGCCGATCGGATTCGATGGGCCGAATGGCCCAGACCCTCTCCTATACCATATGATCCCTGTGGTATGTGCAGAATTGTCACAGCTACCTGTGTCTGGTTAAGCTCAGGAAAAGGAAGCATGATTATCCATCCACCAGAGACCGCATCAAACCCCCATTTATCCGTGTTTTCCAGAGTGAGATCCGGTTGAAAGCCAGACCAGATTAGAGACCATTGACACATTCTGCAGAGTATGGGGAGGATGTTTTTTTTAAATTGAGAGACTGATTCTAAGGAAATTTTTTAGCTGAACCTGGCTGCTCAGCTTTCTAAATCGAAGTGTCAGCACCTATACTTAACCACGGCACCGGAACTAAAACAGGGCCACGACAAAATGAGCGCTCCGCTGGGATGTACTTCCTTATAAAACCCAAAAATGCAAAATACAAGATCCAATGTTGTTTACTGTAATTTCAACAGTACAGGAGTGAAACGAAATTACTGATACTGCCGACCTGATGCAACAGGTAAAAACAACACAACCAGCAAAACGAACAGAAATAAAAACAAACAATACCACACAGGCCGAAGATATACTGTTTAAATGTGGTCGGAGATTCAGCAGATAAGATTAGCTTATATACATAGACTGCCTGTACATAAAGTGACATTAGGTGCAGAGGTATCTGTACATAAGGTGACTCTGACAGGAAATAATAAAGTGACAAAGTGACACTTGCCAAGGGGTTCTCCCCTGAGTAGCAGCAGAGCAAACGAAAACACATTAGGACAGTGACTGTGTCAGAGTAGGGATGATGGATGGAGTGTGAGCAGAAAGTGTCAGTGTCTGTGAGGATGAAGGTTGCTGAAGGGCTGTGGAAAGGAGTGGAGGTGGTGGTTGGTGAGGTGGATTAAAGGTTGCAAGTGTTGATCAGAGGTATGTAGCTGTCATTTTGAAGTCCTGTGCTCTTGGCATGGATGCTCGGTAGCCTCATTCCTGATGGGAGTGGGTCAAGCAGGTCAAGAGATGTATATATATATATATATATATATATATATATATATATCTCACAGAATGTCGCTGGTCCTTTTCTCAGCTCCCAGAGAGAGTGTCACAGTGATGACTGGGAATGAGGGAGCGTCGGTCACGTTACCCTGTGTGTTCACACGGCCTCCGCAGAGCCTCACCGCACACACGGTGACGTGGATGAGGCAGGATCTCTATCGACACATCGTCACCTTCAGGCGTATTCGAAATGGATCGTGGGCAGCGGAAAACGGAGTGACTCGGTACGAGCTCGTCGGGGACCCAGAACTGGGAAACGCCTGGATCAGGATAAAGGAGCTGAGTGTGGAGGACAGTCACAGCTACCTGTGTCTGGCTGAGTTCAGGAACAGGAAGCATGATTATTCATCCTACGGAGACCACGTCACACCCCCATTTATACATGTGTTCCAGAGTGAGATCCGGTTGCAGGTCAGACCAGGTAAGAAACCATTGCTGCATTCTGCAGGGTACGGGGAGGATGCGTGAGGGAGGAAGGAAGGGAATGAGAAGACGCATCTCACGACGTTCCGGCGGCTGCAACCTCGCCGCTGACGGGTCAGTTTTAGCTCCAGTTGCCTGGGGGCGGTGGGGAGGTTGGAATCTCAGTTGTCACTCCACAGGTAGGGTGGGCTGGGTGGAGAAGGGAGCAGGTGAATGGGGTAGAGGGTGCAGAGAAAGATTCATACAGAGAATGAGAATTCAGAGAAGCTGAGAGAATCAACTGGAAATTGGCAGAATAGAAATACATTACCCTTCTTTTTATTTAATAATTGAGTAAAGTCCCTCACCAGAGTTATGTAAGGGATTGTCAAATGTTCATCTGGGATAATATGGAAAAGCAGAGAAAATCGGTGGGTACACGGTAAGCAGAAAGACAATGATATGTAATTTCGTTTTATAAATAAAGGGTTGAATATTTGAGTAAAGATGTTACACACCAATCATTTATGTATTATATACATTATAAAGTTGCAGAGAAAGTTCTCGAATATGACTCCAGGAATGAAAGGGTTAACGTGTGAACATCGTTTGATGGCTCGGGATTGTACTGGCGGAGATTAGAAGAATTGACGGGGTATGACCTGGTTGAAATCTATCGAACATTGAAAGGCCGAGATGGAGTGGATGTAGAGAGGATTTATATCGTGGGGGAGACCAACACCGGAGAGCCCATCCTCAGGATAGAGCGATGCCCCTTTAGAACATAGATGGGGAGGAATTTCTTTAGCCAGAGGGTGGTGAATCCGTGGAATTCATTGCCAAAGACGATGTGAAAGTCAAGTCTTGGTCTTTAAGCAGAGGGTGTGATATTCTTGATTAGAAAGAGCGTCGAGGTTTACGCAGGATTGCAGGAGAATGGAGTTGAGAAGCATAACAAATTGGATATGATAGAATGGCCGATCTGATTCGATGGGCCGAATGACCCAGACCTTCTACTATACCATATGATCCCTGGGGTATGTGCAGAACAGTCACAGCTACCTGTGTCTGGTTAAGCTCAGGAAAAGGAAGCATGATTATCCATCCACCAGAGACCGCGTCAAACCCCCATTTATCCGTGTGTTCCAGAGTGAGATCCGGTTGAAAGCCAGACCAGATAAGAGACCATTGACACATTCTGCAGAGTATGGGGTGAATGTTTTTTTTTTTAATTGAGAGGCTGATTCTAAGGAAATTCTTTAGCTGAACTTGGCTGCTCAGCTTTCTAAATCGAAGTGTCAGCACCTATATTTAACCACGGCACTGGAACTAAAACAGGGCCACGACAAAATGAGCGCTCCGCTGGGATGTACTTCCTTATAAAACCCAAAAATGCAAAATACAAGATCCAATGTTGTTTACTGTAATTTCAACAGTACAGGAGTGAAACGAAATTACTGATACTGCCGACCTGATGCAACAGGTCAAAACAACACAACCAGCAAAACGAACAGAATTAAAAACAAACAATACCACACAGGCCGAAGATATACTGTTTAAATGTGGTCGGAGATTCAGCAGATAAGATTAGCTTATATACATAGACTGCCTGTACATAAAGTGACATTAGGTGCAGAGGTATCTGTACATAAGGTGACTCTGACAGGAAATAATAAAGTGACAAAGTGACACTTGCCAAGGGGTTCTCCCATGAGTAGCAGCAGAGCAAACGAAAACACATTAGGACAGTGGCTGTGTCAGAGTAGGGATGATGGATGGAGTGTGAGCAGAAAGTGTCAGTGCCTGGGAGGATGAAGGTTGCTGAAGGGCTGTGGAAAGGAGTGGAGGTGGTGGTTGGTGAGGTGGATTAAAGGTTGCACGTGTTGATCAGAGGTATGTAGCTGTCATTTTGAAGTCCTGTGCTCTTGGCATGGATGCTCGGTAGCCTCATTCCTGATGGGAGTGGGTCAAGCAGGTCAAGAGATGTATATATATATCTCACAGAATGTCGCTGGTCCTTTTCTCAGCTCCCAGAGAGTGTGTCACAGTGATGACTGGGAATGAGGGAGCGTCGGTCACGTTACCCTGTGTGTTCACACGGCCTCCACAGAACCTCACCACACACACGGTGACGTGGATGAGGCAGGATCCCTATCGACATATTGTCACGTTCAGGCACCAAAGAAATGCATCGTGGGCAGCGGAAAACGGAGTGACTCGGTACGAGCTCGTCGGGGACCCAGAGCTGGGAAACGCCTGGATCAGGATAAAGCAGCTGAGAGTGGAGGACAGTCACAGCTACCTGTGTCTGGCTGAGTTCAGGAACAGGAAGCATGATTATTCATCCTACAGAGACCCCGTCACACCCCCATTTATACATGTGTTCCAGAGTGAGATCCAGTTACGGGTAAGACCAGATAAGAAACCATTGCTACATTCTGCAGGGTACGGGGAGGATGCGTGAGGGAGTAAGGGACCAGGAATGGGAAGACGCATCTCACGATGTTCCGGCGGCTGCAACCTCGCCGCTGACGGGTCAGCTCTAGCTCCAGTTGCCTGGGGGCGGTGGGGTGGTAGGAATCTCAGTTGTCACTCCACACGGAGGGTGGGGTGGGTAGAGAAGGGAGCAAGTGAATGGGGTAGAGGGTGTAGAGAAAGATTCAGTGGAATACAGAGAAGCTGAAAGAATCGGCTGGAAATTGGCAGAATAAAAATAAATTACCCTTCTTTTTATTTAATAATTAAGTCAAGTCCCTCACTAGAGTTATGTAAGGGATTGTCAAATGTTCATCTGGGATAATATGGAATAGCAGAGAAAATCGGTGGGTACACGGTAACCAGAAAGACAATGATATGTAGTTTTGTTTGATAAATAAGAAAGGGTTGAATATTTGAGTAAAGATGTTACACACCAATCATTTATGTATTATATACGTTATAAAGTTGCAGAGAAAGTTTTCGAGTATGACTCCAGGATTGAAAGGGTTAACGTATGAACACGTTTGATGGCTCGGGATTGTACTGGCGGAGATTAGAAGAATGGGCGGGGGATGACCTGGTTGAAACCTACCGAACATTGAAAGGCCGAGATGGAGTGGATGTAGTGAGGATTTATATCATGGGGGAGTCCAGCACCGGAGAGCCCAACCTCAGGATAGAGCGATGCCCCTTTAGATCAGAGATGGGGTGGAATTTCTTTAGCCAGAGGGTGGTGAATCTGTGGAATGCATTGCCAAAAACGATGTGAAAGTCAAGTCTTGGTCTTTAAGCAGAGGGTGTGATATTCTTGATTAGAAAGAGCGTCGAGGTTTACGCAGGATTGCAGGAGAATGGGGTTGAGAAGCATAACAAATTGGATATGATAGAATGGCCGAACGGATTCGATGGGCCGAATGGCCCAGAACTTCTCCTATACCATATGATCCCTGTGGTATGTGCAGAACTGTCACAGCTACCTGTGTCTGGTTAAGCTCAGGAAAAGGAAGCATGATTATCCATCCACCAGAGACCGCATCAAACCCCCATTTATCCGTGTTTTCCAGAGTGAGATCCGGTTGAAAGCCAGACCAGATAAGAGACCATTGACACATTCTGCAGAGTATGGGGAGGATGGTTTTTTTAAATTGAGAGGCTGATTCTAAGGAAATTTTTTAGCTGAACTTGGCTGCTCAGCTTTCTAAATCGAAGTGTCAGCACCTATACTTAACCACGGCACCGGAACTAAAACAGGGCCACGACAAAATGAGCGCTCCGCTGGGATGTACTTCCTTATAAAACCCAAAAATGCAAAATACAAGATCCAATGTTGTTTACTGTAATTTCAACAGTACAGGAGTGAAACGAAATTACTGATACTGCCGACCTGATGCAACAGGTCAAAACAACACAACCAGCAAAACGAACAGAATTAAAAACAAACAATACCACACAGGCCGAAGATATACTGTTTAAATGTGGTCGGAGATTCAGCAGATAAGATTAGCTTATATACATAGACTGCCTGTACATAAAGTGACATTAGGTGCAGAGGTATCTGTACATAAGATGATTCTGACAGGAAATAATAAAGTGACAAAGTGACACTTGCCAAGGGGTTCTGCCCTGAGTAGCAGCAGAGCAAACGAAAACACATTAGGACAGTGACTGTGTCAGAGTAGGGATGATGGATGGAGTGTGAGCAGAAAGTGTCAGTGCCTGGGAGGATGAAGGTTGCTGAAGGGTTGTGGAAAGGAGTAGAGGTGGTGGTTGGTGAGGTGGATTAAAGGTTGCAAGTGTTGATCAGTGGTATGTAGCTGTCTTTTTGAAGTCCTGTGCTCTTGGCATAGATGCTCGGTAGCCTCATTCCTGATGGGAGTGGGTCAAGCAGGTCAAGAGATGTATATATATGTATGTATATATATATATATATATATATATATATATATCTATATATATATATATCTCACAGAATGTCGCTGGTCCTTTTCTCAGCTCCCAGAGAGTGTGTCACAGTGATGACTGGGAATGAGGGAGCGTCGGTCACGTTACCCTGTGTGTTCACACGGCCTCCACAGAACCTCACCACACACACGGTGACGTGGATGAGGAAGGATCCCTATCGATATATTGTCACGTTCAGGCGTATTCGAAATGGATCGTGGGCAGCGGAAAACGGAGTGACTCGGTACGAGCTCGTCGGGGACCCAGAGCTGGGAAACGCCTGGATCAGGATAAAGCAGCTGAGAGTGGAGGACAGTCACAGCTACCTGTGTCTGGCTGAGTTCAGGAACAGGAAGCATGATTATTCATCCTACGGAGACCACGTCACACCTCCATTTATACATATGTTCCAGAGTGAGATCCGGTTGCAGGTCAGACCAGGTAAGAAACCATTGCTGCATTCTGCAGGGTACGGGGAGGATGCGTGAGGGAGGAAGGAAGGGAATGAGAAGAAGCATCTCACGACGTTCCGGCGGCTGCAACCTCGCCGCTGACGTGTCAGTTTTAGCTCCAGTTGCCTGGGGGCGGTGGGGAGGTAGGAATCTGAGTTGTCACCTCACAGGTAGGGTGGGGTGGGTGGAGAAGGGAGCAGTGAATGGGGTAGAGGGTATAGAGAAAGATTCATACAGAGAATGAGAATTCAGAGAAGCTGAGAGAATCAGCTGGAAATTGGCAGAATAGAAATACATTACCGTTCTTTTTATTTAATAATTGAGTAAAGTCCCTCACTAGAGTTATGTAAAGGATTGTCAAATGTTCATCTGGGATAATATGGAAAAGCAGAGAAAATCAGTGGGTACACGGTAAGCAGAAAGACAATGATATGTAATTTCGTTTTATAAATAAGAAAGGGTTGAATATTTGAGCAAAGATGTTACACACCAATCATTTATGTATTATATACGTTATAAAGTTGCAGAGAAAGTTCTCGAATATGACTCCAGGAATGAAAGGGTTAACGTGTGAACATCGTTTGATGGCTCGGGATTGTACTGGCGGAGATTAGAAGAATTGACGGGGTATGACCTGGTTGAAATCTATCGAACATTGAAAGGCCGAGATGGAGTGGATGTAGAGAGGATTTATATCGTGGGGGAGTCCAGCACCGGAGAGCCCAGCCTCAGGATAGAGCGATGCCCCTTTAGAACAGAGATGGGGAGGAATTTCTTTAGCCAGAGGGTGGTGAATCTGTGGAATTCATTGCCAAAGACGATGTGAAAGTCAAGTCTTGGTCTTTAAGCAGAGTGTGTGATATTCTTGATTAGAAAGAGCGTCGAGGTTTACGCAGGATTGCAGGAGAATGGGGTTGAGAAGCATAACAAATTGGATATGATAGAATGGCCGATCGGATTCGATGGGCCGAATGGCCCAGACCCTCTCCTATACCATATGATCCCTGTGGTATGTGCAGAATTGTCACAGCTACCTGTGTCTGGTTAAGCTCAGGAAAAGGAAGCATGATTATCCATCCACCAGAGACCGCATCAAACCCCCATTTATCCGTGTTTTCCAGAGTGAGATCCGGTTGAAAGCCAGACCAGATTAGAGACCATTGACACATTCTGCAGAGTATGGGGAGGATGTTTTTTTTAAATTGAGAGACTGATTCTAAGGAAATTTTTTAGCTGAACTTGGCTGCTCAGCTTTCTAAATCGAAGTGTCAGCACCTATACTTAACCACGGCACCGGAACTAAAACAGGGCCACGACAAAATGAGCGCTCCGCTGGGATGTACTTCCTTATAAAACCCAAAAATGCAAAATACAAGATCCAATGTTGTTTACTGTAATTTCAACAGTACAGGAGTGAAACGAAATTACTGATACTGCCGACCTGATGCAACAGGTCAAAACAACACAACCAGCAAAACGAACAGAAATAAAAACAAACAATACCACACAGGCCGAAGATATACTGTTTAAATGTGGTCGGAGATTCAGCAGATAAGATTAGCTTATATACATAGAATGCCTGTACATAAAGTGACATTAGGTGCAGAGGTATCTGTACATAAGGTGACTCTGACAGGAAATAATAAAGTGACAAAGTGACACTTGCCAAGGGGTTCTCCCCTGAGTAGCAGCAGAGCAAACGAAAACACATTAGGACAGTGACTGTGTCAGAGTAGGGATGATGGATGGAGTTTGAGCAGAAAGTGTCAGTGCCTGGGAGGATGAAGGTTGCTGAAGGGTTGTGGAAAGGAGTGGAGGTGGTGGTTGGTGAGGTGGATTAAAGGTTGCAAGTGTTGATCAGAGGTATGTAGCTGTCTTTTTGAAGTCCTGTGCTCTTGGCATGGATGCCTCATTCCTGATGGGAGTGGGTCAAGCTGTTCAAGAGATGTATATATATATATGAATATCTCACAGAATGTCGAGGGTCCTTTTCTCAGCTCCCAGAGAGAGTGTCACAGTGATGACTGGGAATGAGGGAGCGTCGGTCACGTTACCCTGTGTGTTCATACGGCCTCCACAGAGACTCACCCGCACACACGGTGACGTGGATGAGGAAGGATCCCTACCAACACATCGTCACCTTCAGGCGTATTCGAAATGGATCGTGGGCAGCGGAAAACGGAGTGACTCGGTACGAGCTCGTCGGGGACCCAGAGCTGGGAAACGCCTGGATCAAGATAAAGCAGCTGAGAGTGGAGGACAGTCACAGCTACCTGTGTCTGGCTGAGTTCAGGAACAGGAAGCATGATTATTCATCCTACGGAGACCACGTCACACCTCCATTTATACATATGTTTCAGAGTGAGATCCGGTTGCAGGTCAGACCAGGTAAGAAACCATTGCTGCATTCTGCAGGGTACGGGGAGGATGCGTGAGGGAGGAAGGAAGGGAATGAGAAGACGCATCTCCCGACGTTCCGGCGGCTGCAACCTCGCCGCTGCCGGGTCAGTTTTAGCTCCAGTTGCCTGGGGGCGGTGGGGAGGTAGGAATCTCAGTTGTCACTCCACAGGTAGGGTGGGCTGGGTGGAGAAGGAAGCAGGTGAATGGGGTAGAGGGTGCAGAGAAAGATTCATACAGAGAATGAGAATTCAGAGAAGCTGAGAGAATCAGCTGGAAGTTGGCAGAATAGAAATACATTACCCTTCTTTTTATTTAATAATTGAGTAAAGTCCCTCACTAGAGTTATGTAAAGGATTGTCAAATGTTCATCTGGGATAATATGGAAAAGCAGAGAATATCGGTGGGTACACGGTAAGCAGAAAGACAATGATATGTAATTTCGTTTTATAAATAAAGGGTTGAATATTTGAGTAAAGATGTTACACACCAATCATTTATGTATTATATACGTTATAAAGTTGCAGAGAAAGTTCTCGAATATGACTCCAGGAATGAAAGGGTTAACGTGTGAGCATCGTTTGATGGCTCGGGATTGTACTGGCGGAGATTAGAAGAATTGACGGGGTATGACCTGGTTGAAATCTATCGAACATTGAAAGGCCGAGATGGAGTGGATGTAGAGAGGATTTATATCGTGGGGGAGTCCAGCACCGGAGAGCCCATCCTCAGGATAGAGCGATGCCCCTTTAGAACATAGATGGGGAGGAATTTCTTTAGCCAGAGGGTGGTGAATCTGTGGGATTCATTGCCAAAGTTGATGTGAAAGTCAAGTCTTGGTCTTTAAGCAGAGGGTGTGATATTCTTGATTAGAAAGAGCGTCGAGTTTTATGCAGGATTGCAGGAGAATGGGGTTGAGAAGCATAACAAATTGGATATGATAGAATGGCCGATCGGATTCGATGGGCCGAATGGCCCAGAACTGCACCTATGCCATATGATCCCTGGGGTATGTGCAGAACTGTTGCAGCTACCTGTGTCTGTTTGAGCTCAGGAAAAGGAAGCATGATTATCCATCCACCAGAGACCGCGTCAAACCCCCATTTATCCGCGTGTTCCAGAGTGAGATCCGGTTGAAAGCCAGACCAGATAAGAGATCAGTGACACATTCTGCAGAGTATGGGCAAGATGATTTTTTTAAATTGAGAGACTGATTCTACGGAAATGTTTTAGCTGAACTTGGCTGCTCAGCTTTCTAAATCGAAGTGTCAGCACCTATACTTAACCACGGCACCGGAACTAAAACAGGGCCACGACAAAATGAGCGCTCCGCTGGGATGTACTTCCCTATAAAACCCAGAAATGCAAAATACAAGATCCAATGTTGTTTACTGTAATTTCAACAGTACAGGAGTGAAACGAAATTACTGATACTGCCGACCTGATGCAACAGGTAAAAAACAACACAACCAGCAAAACGAACAGAATTTAAAACAATCAAAACCACACAGGCCGAAGATGTAAAAGCAGTACTATAAAACTTATTGAATGAGGAACTGTTTAAATGTGGTGGTATATGCAGTAGATAAGATTAGCTTATATACACAGACTGCCTGTACATAAGTGACATTAGGTGCAGACGTATCTGTACATAAGGTGATTCTGACAGGAAATAATAAAGTGACAAACTGAAACTTGCCAAGATGTTCTCTCCTGAGTAGCAGCGCAGCAAATGAAAACTCATTCAGACAGTGACTGTGTCAGTGTAAGGATGACGGATGGAGTGTGAGCACAAAGTGTCAGTGCGTGGGAGGATGTAGGGTGCTGAAGGGTTGTGGAAAGGAGTGGATTTGGTGGTTGGTGAGGTGGATTAATGGTTGCAACTGTTGATGAGCGGTAAGTAGCTTTTTAGTTAAGTCCTGTGCTCTTGGCATGGGTGCTCTGTAGCCTCTTTCCTGCTGGAAGTGGGACAAACAGCCCATAAGAAATCTCTCGCTCTCTCTCTCTCTCTCTCTCTCTCTCTCTCTCTCTCTCTCTCTCTCTCTCTCTCTCTCTCTCTCTCTCTCTCTCTCTCTCTCTCTCTCTCTCTCTCTCTCTGTGTGCGTATATATATCTCTGTATGTCACGGAATATCGCTGGTCCTTTTCTCAGCTCCTGGCGAGAGTGTCTCAGTGATTACTGGGAGTGGGGAGCGTCGGTCACGTTACCGTGTATGTTCACACGGCCTCCGCAGAACCTCACTGCTCACACGGTGACGTGGATGAGGAAGGATCCCTATCGACACATCGTCACCTTCAGGCACCAAAGAAATGGATCGTGGGCAGTGACTCGGTGTCACTGAGTGACTCGGTACGAGCTCGTCGGGGACCCAGAGCTGGGAAGCGCCTGGATCAGGATAAAGGAGCTGAGAGTGGAGGACAGTCACAGCTACCTGTGTCTGGCTGAGTTCAGGAACAGGAAGCATGATTATTCATCCTACGGAGACCACGTCACACCCCCATTTATACATGTGTTCCAGAGTGAGATCCTGTTGCTGGTCAGACCAGGTAAGAGACCATTGCTGCATTCTGCAGGGTACGGGGAGGAAGCAAGAGGGAGGAAGGGACCAGGAATGGGAAGACGCATCTCATGACATTCCGGCGGCTGCAGCCTCGCCGCTGACCTGTCAGCTTTAGCTCCAGTTGCCTGGGGGCGGTAGGGAAGTAGGATTCTCGGCTGTCACACCACACGGAGGGTAGGGTGGGTGGAGAAGGGAGCAGATGAATGGGGTAGAGGGTGTAGAGAAAGATTCTGTGGAATATAGAGAAGTTGAGAGAATCGGCAGGAAACTGGCAGAAGAGAAATACATTACCTTCTTTTTATTTAATAATTGAGTAAAGATCCCTCACTAGAGTTATGTAAGGGATTGTCAAATGTTCATCTGGTGCAATATAGAAAAGCAGAGAAAATCAGTGGGTACACAGTAAACCAAAAAGACAATTATATGTAATTTTGTTTTAAAAATAAGAGAGTGTTTGAGTAGTTGATTAAAGACATTATATGCCAATCATTTATGTTTTGTATACATTATATATATCCGGAGAATGTTCTCAAGTATGACTCCTCGAGTGAAAGGGTTAACTATGATAATCGTTTGATAGCTCGGGGATTATACTCGCGGAGATTAGAAGAATGGGCGGGGGATGATCTCGTTGAAATCTATCGAACATTGAAAGGCCGACATAGAGTGGATATAGAGAAGATTTATACACTGGGGGAGTCTAGCACCGGAGAGCCCAGTCTGGGAAAGAGCAACTTCCTTTCAGAGGAATTCCTTTAGCCAGAGGGTGGTGAATATATGAAATTCGTTGCCACAAATGACTGTGAAAGTCAGGTCTTGGTCTTTAAGGGGAGGTGGAGAGGTTCTTGATTAGAATGCGCATCAAATTTTACGGCAGATGGCAGGAGAATTGGGTCGAGAAGCATAACGAATTGAACATGATAAAATGGCGGATCAGACTCGATGGGCCGAATAGCACAGACCTGTTCCTATACCTTAAGAATTATGGGATTACTACCGGTTAAAACTTTTTGTTCAAATGTTTAATTCTTGTCACTCTGATCTCTACATTCTTATTAATATCCTTTTCTTGTTCCTTCACACACAAGTTATTATCTGTAGGTTCTTCAGTCTAAATCTGCTGAATGATAAACTCGTCTACATACCTACAGATTTTAATCAGTCTACATTATTGGTCTCTCCCTCTTTGCCCGAGTCTGGATTGACCTCTCTCACTTTCACTTCAGGGACAGGCGCTTCTGAAACCGTGCTGATGTTGTGTATCCCACTCGGACTGAAAACTCTCGCCCTTTTAATGATGGGCGCCGTTCTCTACTGTGACAAACTCAGGTACTGCATGTACTAATGCTGAAGGCTCTTGCCGGGACGTGACTGAAATCCGATTCACTCAGACAGTCGGTGGACGTTGGGAACTGGCTCAAATACTTGAGTCGACCCAGTCAGTACTTGTCGTTTGCTGTTTGTGGAAGCACCGTAGAAAATACTGATTGCATCATAAGAGTGACTCCTTCAGAAGAGTTTGTAGACTATTTAGCATTTTGAGATACCTTTCGGATTCAATGTACCCGCTAAATAGCCACTAACTGGTAGCCAAATGTATGGACACGTAGGAGCAAACGAGATGAAAACCTGAAGATGCTGTAACCATATAACCATATAGCAATTACAGCACAGAAACAGGCCATCTCGGCACTTCTACTCTGTGCCGAACGCTTACTCTCACCTAGTCCCACCGACCTGCACTCAGTCCATAACCCGCCGTTACTTTCCTGTCAATATACCTATCCAATTTTACTTTAAATGACAATATCGAACCTTCCTCTACCACTTCTCCTGGAAGTTCGTTCCACACAGCTACCACTCTCTGAGTAAAGAAATTCCCCCTCGTTTTACCCCTAAACTTTTGCCCCCTAACTCTCAACTCATGTCCTCTTGTTTGAATCTCCACTACTCTGAATGGAAAAAGCCTATCCACGTCAACTCTATCTATCCCCCACATAATTTTAAATACCACTGTCAAGACCACCCTCAACCTTCTACGTTCCAAAGAATAAAGACCTAACTTGTTCAACCTTTCTCTCTAACTTAGGTGCTGAAATCCAGGTAACATTCTAGTAAATCTCTTCTCTATGCTCTCTCTATTTTGTTGACATCTTTCCTATAATTCGGAGACCAGAACTGTACACAATACTCCAATTTTGGCCTTACCAATGGATTGTACAATTTTAACATTACATCCCAACTCCTATACTCAATACACTGATTTCTAAAGGCCAGCATACCAAAAGCTTTCTTCCCCACCCTATCCAAATTAAATTAAAGCAACACACACAAAATGCTGGAGGAACTCAATAGGCCAAGCAGCACTTATGGAAAAAGTACAGTCGATTGTTCACGCCGAGACCCTTCGGCAGAACTAAAGGAAAGGGTTAGACATCTGGCGCCCTTTGTTAGAAGGCATGTACGCTCTTCCCATGTGCGCGTCGGTTTCCTCCGGGTGCTCTGGCTTCCTCCCATGGTCCAAAAATGTTCCGGTTATCAGATTAATTGTTCATTGTAAACCGTCCACTGATTAGGCTGGGATTACATCCCTGAGTTGCTGGGTGTCGTAACTCGGTGGGCCGTTGTATCTGTAAATAGAAAAGTGATAAATAGTAGATTACGCTTAGAGAAGGCTGACAGGTTGGCATAACATCGTGGGCCGAAGGACCTGTACTGTGCTGGAATGTTCTATGTTCCAAATGTAGATCTAATTTTGATGTGCACAAAAGGTCACACTGGAACCCAGAAGAAACAGCAATACGGGAAAGTCACGAATCTTCCCATCCCACGTGCACTGGGATCAGGTAGTGCCGTCAACCCAGGGTGAATCTGCTCTCCTGGTCGACACAAAGTTCACCCATGAGACAAATCCCTCAGAGATCTGACTCTGACAGAATCTCTGCAGCCATCTCCCTTCAGAATAATCCAGTTTAAGGTATCAGCGTATCAACTTCAAACATATTAACACTGAAAAGTAATTCAAATGAAATCCATTATTCTAATATCATTGATAATCAGGTTAAGAACATAAGAAATAGGCCCATCGAGCCTGCCCTGCCATTCAATAAGATCATGGCTGATCTGTCCGTAAATTCAGCTCTATCTACCTGCCTTTTCCCCATAACCCTTAATTCGCTTACTATGTAAAAAAATCTGCCTAACTGTTTCTTAAATATATTTAGTGAAGTAGCCTCAGCTGCTTCCCTGGGCAGAGAATTCCACAGATTCACCACTCTCTGGGAAAAAACAGTTTCTCCTCATCTCCGTCTTAAATCTTCTCCCCTGAATCTTGAGGCAATTTGCCCTAGTTCTAGTCTCACCTACCAATGGAAACAACTTTCCTACCTCCATCTTATATATCCCTTTCAAAATTGTGTATGTTTCTATAAGATCCCCTCTCATTCTTCTGAATTCCAGCGAGTATAGCCCCAGGCGACAATCTCTCCTCGTAGATTAACCCCTTCATCCCTGGAATCAACCTGGTGAACCTTCTCTGCACTGCCTCCAAAGCCTGTATATTTTTCCTCAAGTATGAAGACCAGAACTGCACACAGTACTCCAGGTGTGGCCTCACCAGTACCCTGTATAGATGCAGCATGACCTCCCTGCATTCGAATCCAATCCCTCTAGCAATGAAGGCCAACATTCCGTTTGCCTTCTTAATAACCTGTTGCACCTGCAAGCCAACTTTTTGCGATTTCTGAACAAGCACTCCCAAGTCCCTCTGCACAACCGCACGCTGCAATTTATCAACATTTAAATAATAATCTGCACTTCTATTATTCCTTCCAAAGTCGATAATTTCGCATTTACCAATGTTGTATTCCATCTCCCAGACCTTGGTCCACTCTGCAGACTCTCCACCTACTCTGTACAATTTGCTTTTCCACTCAGTTCAGTATCATCAGCAAATGTTGCTGCGCTACACTCAGTCCCCTCTTCCAAATCATCCAATGTAAATAGTAAATAACTGCGGGGCCCAGCCCCGACCACTGCGGCCCCCCTCTCACCACTGACTGCCAACCGGAGAAACACCCATTTATTCCAACTTTCTGCCTTTTATTGGTTAAACAATCAACTATCCATTTCTCCAACCCTCAATGCATTCATATCTTATTTATCAGTCTCTTATGCGGCACCTTATCAAACGCCTTCTGGAAATCCAAGTATATGACATCCATCTGTTCCCATCTATCCACTGCACTCATTATGTCCTCAAATAACTACAGCAAGTTTGTGTAACAGGACCTGCCCTTTCTGAATCAATGCCGCGTCTATCTAATGGAATCACTTCTTTCTAAATGGTTCGCTATTTCTTCCTTAATGACACTTTCAAGCATTTTCCTGACTACAGATGTTAAGCAAACTGGCCTATAGTTGCCCGTCTTTTGCCCACATCCTTTCTCAAAAAGTGGCGTGACATTTGCTGTCTTCCAATCCGCTGGGACCTGCCCAGAATCTAGAGAGTTTCTGATAAATGATTACCAATGCATCTCCTATAACCTCCGCCAATTCTTTCAGCACCCTGTGATGCATCCCATCAGGAACAGGGGACTTATCTACCTTAGACCAGGGGACCTTGAATTACAGCCTCGATCTGTTACCGTGCACAATACGTTGCATTTACTTAGTTCTATGAATTTGTATCCACTTTCCTCTATTCCGGATTCATCCTGAGCAATCTGATTTTCAAATGCCTGTGTCCTAGAAATTGAATCACAGCCAGGGTTATCTTCATTCTGCCGTTCATAGAAGGATTTTCCTTTAGAACGGAAATTCCGAGGAATTTCCTGAGACAGAGGGCGACGAATCAGTGGAATTTACAGCCACAAACGGCTGTGGGAATAAATAAAACAGAGATTGATGGTTTCTTGATTCGTAAGGGCGTCAATGATGATGGGTGAGGACAGGAGAATGGGGTTATTTGGGATAATAAACCAACCACGATGGAATGGCAGAGCAGAATAGAAGGGCTGAATGCCGAAAGTCTGATGCTATTTCTTATGCTCTTATGCTCTGAATCTAAGTACCATATAATTCTATCCATATTATCGTATAGCCTAAGACGATTTTCCTGTCAACAGTACGAGCTATATTGTTACGTCACTATAAAGTATCCAATTGAATGCACGTTTGGGCTCATCTCCAGTTTTGTTGTCAAATACTGATACTGACGATAAAATATATCATGTGGGAAATCCAATTCATCTCTCGATCCAAATTCCCTCAAAGGTTATAAGTGAATTGGGGGGAGGGAATCGGATATGGTGTCATTGTACAACGATCAAGGTTCGTGTTAACTGTATCGTTCTGTCCACAGAAAGCGAGGAGACTGACCACCGCAGAAGGCTGAGAGGACCGATTTTTCAACCACAAGGTGCAGCCGCCCAACCGCACTCTGGGTGCAAGCAGTTCTGATCTGATTTCCAAATGGCTTTCCGATTTTCCCTTGTCTGCGTTTTGTCGTTCTAGCCCCGCTGACATTCAGAGTCTGCCTTGTGCTGTTGAAATTTTACACGCTTTTAAGAGTTCCTATTATTCCTCTAAATTCCAGTGACTATGTGGCCAACTGATTCAATCTCTCAACAGGTAACAGTTCTGCTCCCTCGGGATCCTAGTAAACCTTCACTGCACTCGCTCCCGGATAAATCATCCCAAGTGTGACAAACTCAAAAACTGCACAAAATTCAGATAGATTCTCTCTGAGGCCCTGTGCAGCTACAGTGACATCCTTTCTCCTGTTCTCAAATCACCTCGCATTACACCACCCTGAAAGATGGAGGTGTTGAAATTCTTTCTCTCATCCAGTTTATTGTTGTTGATTTTGAACAACTGGCGCAAATTCTCCCGGTTGTCCTCTAGTTACAGCTTGCTACCTGGGAAAAGACCCGATTCCTCGTCCACTTTGTTATTGGAATCTGACGTTTTATCTCCAAAGTTCTTTCAGCGGCGGGAGTCGAATCCCGACGGTTCATTACTGACTGGCGCTCGAAAGCAATGCCATAACCGCTACTGGACTGTGTCACCTGAAATTTAGTTTGAGAATGGAGAAGGTTAAAAAGTTGGGTCACCATCGTGGGCCGAAGGAACTCGAGTGAGCTGTGCTGTTTTATGTTCTAGATCTTTTGGTATGAAGGAAACTAGGTCATTAGGCACCTTGTACCTGTTCCCCTTCTCAAATACAAACATGCCTGATGGTTTCCTGTAAATGCTGCAAATTCCCACACTTTCCAGAAGATTCAAAAATATACTGACGTTCTCAGTTGCTGGACAAGCATCCAACCGGATGGTGCGTTTGCGAGAATGTGGCGAGTCCGTAGGCGGTCGATCAATCTCACGGGGAGCAATTGGACCTCATAGCACATTCTTTTGGGCGTGGTTTTTCAAGTGCGCATACGTTTTATTCCGCCAAACTGGGTAAGTTACCCACAGTGTATCCTAGCTAACATAACTCAGTAAAAATGTTTAATCACGCTATTCTGCTGTCGTTCTTGCTCTACGCTTAAGGAACAGCCACTTAAGATCAAATTAGCGGTACTAACATTCTTGCAGGAAAGTTTGCTAGTGCTTCTCGGGGGGGGGGGGGGGTTTTAAACTAAATTTGCAGGGGGCAGGGATCCAGAATGTGAGAGAGGATAGCGAGATGAAGAATAAAGGACAGGTGGGGACTACACGGTTCCGGAATATTAAGTGTGTAGTGGCGAAAGGTGAGGAGGAACAAGTGATAAGGAGGATACATGTACAGAGGGATGGTCTGACGGAACATGGAGTTAAATGTGCAGAAAGAATAAGTAAATTTAGGAAGGACAAAAAAATTCAAGGGGCGTATTGCCCGACGGGATTTCGGGGAGCTGGGTTAAGCACAATAGGCAGTGACTTAAACAGAGAGAGGAGAAATGGGCTAAAAATTCTATATCTGAATGCATGAAGTGTCAGAAATAAGGCGGATGAGCTTGAAGCTCAGGTGCGAATGGGTAACTATGATGTTGTTGGGATAACGGAGACATGGCTGCAGGGAGATCAGACCTGGGAAATGAATGTACAAGGGCATACGTGCTATCGTAGGGACAGAAATGTGGGAAGAGGGGGTGGGGTGGCCCTGTTGGTGAGGACAGAGATTCAGTCCTTTGCAACGGGGGACATTTGATCAGGAGAAATAGAGTCTGTGTGGATAGAAGTGAGGAATAGTAAGCGCAAAAAGACCCAAATGGGTGTTGACTACAGGCCCCCAAACAGTAGCATGGATATTGGGTGCAAGTTGAATAGGGAGTTAACATTGGCATGTGGCAAAGGTAATGTCGCAGTAGTTATGGGGGATTTCAACATGCAGGTGAACTGGGAGAATCAAGTTGGTGCTGGAACCCACGATAGGGAGTTTGTAGAGTGCCTACGGGATGCATTCTTGGAACTGCTTGTACGAGAGCCGACCAGGGACAAGGCTATTCTGGATTTAGTGTTGTGTAATGAACAAGATTTTATAAGCGATCTTGAACTAAAGGAGCCATTAGGAGGTAGTGACCATAATATGATAAGTTTTTATCTACAATTTGAGACGGATAAGGGCAGATCGGAGGTGTCAGTGTTGCAGTTGAACAAAGGAGACTATGGAGCCATGAGGGAGGAGCTGGCTAAAATTAAATGGATGGATATCCTAGCAGAAAAGACAGTGGAACAGCAATGGCAGGTATTCTTGGGAATAATGCACAAGGTGCAAAATCAGTTCATCCCCCGGAGAAGGAAGGATTCAAAGGGGGGAAAGGGGCCACAGTGGTTGACAAAGGAAGTCAGAGATTGCATAGCATTAAAAAAAAGAAGTATGACAGAGCTAAGGTGAGTGGGAAGACAGACGATCGGGAAATTTTTAAGGAACAACAGAACTTAACTAAAAAGGCAATACGTGGAGAAAAAATGAGGTACAAACGCAAGCTAGCCAGGAATATAAAGGAGGATAGCAAAAGCCTTTTTAGGTATGTGAAGAGAAAGAAGATAGTTAAGAACAATGTTGGGCCCTTGAAGAGTGAATTGGGTGAAATTGTTAAGGGAAACAGAGAAATGGCAGAAGAATTTAATAAGTACTTTAGATCTGTCTTCACTAGGGAAGACACAAGCAATCTCCCAGATGTATGGATGGGCCAAGGACATAGGGTAACAGAGGAAATTAAACAGATTGACAATAGGAAGGAAACGGTGATGAGTAGACTGATGGGACTGAAGGCTGACAAATCCCCAGGTCCAGATGGTCTGCATCCTAGGGTACTAAAGGAGGTGGCTCTGGAAATTGCGGATGCATTGGTAATCATTTTCCAATATTCCTTAGATTCAAGGTCAGTTCCTGAGGATTGGAGAATGGCTAATGTTATCCCACTTTTTAAGAAAGGAGGGAGGGAGAAAACAGAGAACTATTGACCTGTCAGCCTGACATCGGTGCTGGGGAAGATGCTAGAGTCTATTATGAAAGATGAAATAGTGGCATATCTAGATAGCAGTGATAGGATTGGGCCGAGCCAGCATGGATTTACCAAGGGCAAATCATGCTCGACTAATCTATTGGAGTTTTTCGAGGATGTAACCAGGAAGTTAGACAAGGGAGATCCAGTGGATGTAGTGTACCTCGATTTTCAGAAGGCATTTGATAAGGTCCCACATAGGAAATTG